>NW_027014173.1:0-14121 GCF_036934945.1 Oncorhynchus masou masou
GTAGTAGGGGAGATAGAAGGGCACATTCAGGTTGTGATGAAGAGAGCGTAGTAGGGTAGTCAGAAGGGCATTCAGGGTGTGATGAAGAGAGTGTAGTAGGGGAGTCAGAAGGGCATTCAGGGTGTGATGAAGAGAGCGTAGTAGGGTAGTCAGAAGGGCATTCAGGGTGTGATGAAGAGAGTGTAGTAGGGGGGATAGAAGGGCACTCAGGTTGTGATGAAGAGAGCGTAGTAGGGTAGTCAGAAGGGCATTCAGGGTGTGATGAAGAGAGTGTAGTAGGGGAGTCAGAAGGGCATTCAGGGTGTGATGAAGAGAGGGTGTAGTAGGGGAGTCAGAAGGGCATTCAGGGTGTGATGAAGAGAGTGTAGTAGGGGGATAGAAGGGCATTCAGGGTGTGATGAAGAGAGTGTAGTAGGGGAGTCAGAAGGGCACTCAGGGTGTGATGAAGAGGGGAGTGTAGTAGAGTGGGGATAGAAGGGCATTCAGGGTGTGTGATGAAGAGAAGCGATGGAAGAGAATGTAGGGGAGATAGAAGGGCATTCAGGGTGTGATGAAGAGAGCGTAGTAGGGGAGATAGAAGGGCATTCAGGGTGATGAAGAGAGCGTAGTAGGGGAGATAGAAGGGCATCCAGGTGTGATGAAGAGTGTGTAGTAGTGGAGATAGAAGGGGGCACTCAGGGTGTGATGAAGAGAGCGTAGTAGGGGAGATAGAAGGGCATTCAGGGTGTGATGAAGAGAGCGTAGTATGGGAGATAGAAGGGCATTCAGGGTGTGATGAAGAGAGTGTAGTAGGGGAGTCAGAAGGGCATTCAGGGTGTGATGAAGAGAGCGTAGTAGGGGAGATAGAGAAAGATAGCACTCAGGGTGTGATGAAGAGAGTGTAGTAGTGGAGATAGAAGGGCGCTCAGGGTGTGATGAAGAGAGCATAGTAGGGAAGATAGAAGGGCACTCAGGGTGTGATGAAGAGAGCGTAGTAGGGGAGATAGAAGGACATTCAGGGTGTGATGAAGAGAGCGTAGTAGGGGAGATAGAAGGGCGCTCAGGGTGTGATGAAGAGAGCATAGTAGGGAAGATAGAAGGGCACTCAGGATGTGATGAAGAGTGTGTAGCTCAGGGTGTGTAGGGGAGATAGAAGGGCACTCAGGGTGTGATGAAGAGAGCGTAGTAGGGGAGATAGAAGGGCGCTCAGGGTGTGATGAAGAGAGCATAGTAGGGAAGATAGAAGGGCACTCAGGATGTGATGAAGAGTGTGTAGTAGGGGAGATAGAAGGGCACTCAGGGTGTGATGAAGAGAGCGTAGTAGGGGAGATAGAAGGGCACTCAGGGTGTGATGAAGAGAGTGTAGTAGGGGAGATAGAAGGGCATTCAGGGTGTGATGAAGAGAGTGTAGTAGGGGAGTCAGAAGGGCACTCAGGGTGTGATGAAGAGAGCGTAGTAGGGGAGTCAGAAGGGCACTCAGGGTGTGATGAAGAGAGCGTAGTAGGGGAGTCAGAAGGGCATTCAGGGTGTGATGAAGAGAGTGTAGTAGGGTAGTCAGAAGGGCATTCAGGGTGTGATGAAGAGAGCGTAGTAGGGGAGTCAGAAGGGCATTCAGGGTGTGATGAAGAGAGTGTAGTAGTGGAGATAGAAGGGCATTCAGGGTGTGATGAAGAGAGTGTAGTAGGGGGAGATAGAAGGGCGCTCAGGGTGTGATGAAGAGAGCGTAGTAGGGGAGATAGAAGGGCATTCAGGGTGTGATGAAGAGAGTGTAGTAGGGGAGATAGAAGGGCGCTCAGGGTGTGATGAAGAGAGTGTAGTAGGGGGAGATAGAAGGGCGCTCAGGGTGTGATGAAGAGAGCGTAGTAGGGGAGTCAGAAGGGTATTCAGGGTGTGATGAAGAGAGCATAGTAGGGAAGATAGAAGGGCACTCAGGATGTGATGAAGAGTGTGTAGTAGGGGAAATAGAAGGGCACTCAGGGTGTGATGAAGAGAGCGTAGTAGGGGAGATAGAAGGGCACTCAGGGTGTGATGAAGAGAGCGTAGTAAGGGGAGATAGAAGGGCACTCAGGGTGTGATGAAGAGAGTGTAGTAGGGGAGTCAGAAGGGCACTCAGGGTGTGATGAAGAGAGCGTAGTAGGGGAGATAGAAGGGCACTCAGGGTGTGATGAAGAGAGTGTAGTAGGGGAGATAGAAGGGCATTCAGGGTGTGATGAAGAGAGTGTAGTAGGGGAGTCAGAAGGGCACTCAGGGTGTGATGAAGAGAGCGTAGTAGGGGAGATAGAAGGGCACTCAGGGTGTGATGAAGAGTAGGTAGTAGAAGGGAGTCAGAAGGGCATTCAGGGTGTGATGAAGAGAGTGTAGTAGGGTAGTCAGAAGGGCATTCAGGGTGTGATGAAGAGAGTAGTAGGGGAGTCAGAAGGGCATTCAGGGTGTGATGAAGAGAGTGTAGTAGTGGAGATAGAAGGGCATTCAGGGTGATGAAGAGAGTGTAGTAGGGGAGATAGAAGGGCGCTCAGGGTGTGATGAAGAGAGCGTAGTAGTGGAGATAGAAGGGCATTCAGGGTGTGATGAAGAGAGTGTAGTAGGGGAGATAGAAGGGCATTCAGGGTGTGATGAAGAGAGAGTAGTAGGGGAGATAGAAGGGCGCTCAGGGTGTGATGAAGAGAGCGTAGTAGGGGAGTCAGAAGGGCATTCAGGGTGTGATGAAAGAGCGTAGTAGGGGAGATAGAAGGGCGCTCTCAGGGTGTGATGAAGAGAGTGTAGTAGGGAGATAGAAGGGCGCTCAGGGTGTGATGAAGAGAGTGTAGTAGGGGAGATAGAAGGGCGCTCAGGGTGTGATGAAGAGAGCGTAGTAGGGGAGTCAGAAGGGCATTCAGGGTGTGATGAAGAGAGCGTAGTAGGGGAGATAGAAGGGCGCTCAGGGTGTGATGAAGAGAGCGTGTAGGGGAGATAGAAGGACATTCAGGGTGTGATGAAGAGAGCGTAGTAGGGGAGATAGAAGGGCGCTCAGGGTGTGATGAAGAGAGCATAGTAGGGAAGATAGAAGGGCACTCAGGATGTGATGAAGAGTGTGTAGTAGGGGAGATAGAAGGGCACTCAGGGTGTGATGAAGAGAGCGTAGTAGGGGAGATAGAAGGGCATTCAGGTTGTGATGAAGAGAGTGTAGTAGGGGAGTCAGAAGGGCACTCAGGGTGTGATGAAGAGAGCGTAGTAGGGGAGTCAGAAGGGCACTCAGGGTGTGATGAAGAGAGCGTAGTAGGGGAGATAGAAGGGTCAGGGTGTGATGAAGAGAGTGTAGTAGGGAGATAGAAGGGCACTCAGGGTGTGATGAAGAGTGTGTAGTAGGGGAGTCAGAAGGGCACTCAGGGTGTGATGAAGAGAGCGTAGTAGGGGAGATAGAAGGGCGCTCAGGGTGTGATGAAGAGAGTGTAGTAGGGGAGATAGAAGGGCACTCAGGGTGTGATGAAGAGAGTGTAGTAGGGGAGATAGAAGGGCGCTCAGGGTGTGATGAAGAGAGCGTAGTAGGGGAGATAGAAGGGCACTCAGGGTCTGATGAAGAGAGCGTAGTAGGGGAGTCAGAAGGGCATTCAGGGTGTGATGAAGAGAGCGTAGTAGGGGAGATAGAAGGGCGCTCAGGGTGTGATGAAGAGAGCGTAGTAGGGGAGATAGAAGGACATTCAGGGTGTGATGAAGAGAGCGTAGTAGGGGAGATAGAAGGGCGCTCAGGGTGTGATGAAGAGAGCATAGTAGGGAAGATAGAAGGGCACTCAGGATGTGATGAAGAGTGTGTAGTAGGGGAGATAGAAGAGCACTCAGGGTGTGATGAAGAGAGCGTAGTAGGGGAGATAGAAGGGCATTCAGGGTGTGATGAAGAGAGTGTAGTAGGGGAGTCAGAAGGGCACTCAGGGTGTGATGAAGAGAGCGTAGTAGGGGAGTCAGAAGGGCACTCAGGGTGTGATGAAGAGAGCGTAGTAGGGGAGATAGAAGGGCGCTCAGGGTGTGATGAAGAGAGTGTAGTAGGGGAGATAGAAGGGCACTCAGGGTGTGATGAAGAGAGCGTAGTAGGGAGATAGAAGGGCATTCAGGGTGTGATGAAGAGAGCGTAGTAGGGGAGATAGAAGCGCGCTCAGGGTGTGATGAAGAGAGTGTAGTAGGGGAGATAGAAGGGCACTCAGGGTGTGATGAAGAGAGTGTAGTAGGGGAGATAGAAGGGCGCTCAGGGTGTGATGAAGAGAGCGTAGTAGGGGAGATAGAAGGGCACTCAGGGTGTGATGAAGAGAGCGTAGTAGGGGAGTCAGAAGGGCATTCAGGGTGTGATGAAGAGAGTGTAGTAGGGGAGATAGAAGGGCATTCAGGGTGTGATGAAGAGAGTGTAGTAGGGGAGATAGAAGGGCATTCAGGGTGTGATGAAGAGAGCGTAGTAGGGTAGTCAGAAGGGCATTCAGGGTGTGATGAAGAGAGTGTAGTAGGGGAGATAGAAGGGCAAGGGTGTGATGAAGAGAGTGTAGTAGGGGAGATAGAAGGGCACTCAGGGGTGATGTGATAGGGGAAGAGAAGGGTAGGTGATGAAGAGAGGTAGTCAGGGAAGAAGGGCATTCAGGGTGTGATGAAGAGAGTGTAGTAGGGGAGATAGAAGGGCACTCAGGGTGTGATGAAGAGAGTGTAGTAGGGGAGATAGAAGGGCACTCAGGTTGTGATGAAGAGAGCGTATAGGGTAGTCAGAAGGGCATTCAGGGTGTGATGAAGAGAGTGTAGTAGGGGAGTCAGAAGGGCATTCAGGGTGTGATGAAGAGAGTGTAGTAGGGGAGATCAGAAGGGCATTCAGGTGTGTGATGAGGTTGTGAGAGAGCGTAGTAGGGTAGTCAGAAGGGCATTCAGGGTGTGATGAAGAGAGTGTAGTAGGGGAGTCAGAAGGGCATTCAGGGTGTGATGAAGAGAGCGTAGTAGGGTAGTCAGAAGGGCATTCAGGGTGTGATGAAGAGAGTGTAGTAGGGGAGTCAGAAGGGCACTCAGGGTGTGATGAAGAGAGTGTAGTAGGGGGGATAGAAGGGCATTCAGGGTGTGATGAAGAGAGTGTATTAGGGGAGTCAGAAGGGCACTCAGGGTGTGATGAAGAGAGTGTAGTAGGGGAGTCAGAAGGGCATTCAGGGTGTGATGAAGAGAGTGTAGTAGGGGAGTCAGAAGGGCATTCAGGGTGTGATGAAGAGAGTGTAGTAGGGGAGATAGAAGGGCACTCAGGGTGTGATGAAGAGAATGTAGTAGTGGAGATAGAAGGGCATTCAGGGTGTGATGAAGAGAGCGTAGTAGGGGAGATAGAAGGGCACTCAGGGTGTGATGAAGAGAGCGTAGTAGGGGGAGGAAGGGCATCCAGGGTGTGATGAAGAGTGTGTAGTAGTGGCATAGAAGGGCACTCAGGGTGTGATGAAGAGAGCGTAGTAGGGGAGATAGAAGGGCATTCAGGGTGTGATGAAGAGAGGAGATGGGAGATAGAAGGGCATTCAGGGTGTGATGAAGAGAGTGTAGTAGGGGAGTCAGAAGGGCATTCAGGGTGTGATGAAGAGAGCGTAGTAGGGGAGATAGAAAGGCACTCAGGGTGTGATGAAGAGAGTGTAGTAGGGGAGATAGAAGGGCATTCAGGGTGTGATGAAGAGTGTGTAGTAGTGGAGATAGGGGAGATGAAGAGAGCGTAGTAGGGGAGAGAAGGGCATTCAGGGTGTGATGAAGAGAGCGTATGGGAGATAGAAGGGCATTCAGGGTGTGATGAAGAGAGTGTAGTAGGGGAGTCAGAAGGGCATTCAGGGTGTGATGAAAGAGCGTAGTAGGGGAGATAGAAAGCACTCAGGGTGTGATGAAGAGAGTGTAGTAGTGGAGATAGAAGGGCGCTCAGGGTGTGATGAAGAGAGCATAGTAGGGAAGATAGAAGGGCACTCAGGGTGTGATGAAGAGAGCGTAGTAGGGGAGATAGAAGGACATTCAGGGTGTGATGAAGAGAGCGTAGTAGGGGAGATAGAAGGGCGCTCAGGGTGTGATGAAGAGAGCATAGTAGGGAAGATAGAAGGGCACTCAGGATGTGATGAAGAGTGTGTAGTAGGGGAGATAGAAGGGCACTCAGGGTGTGATGAAGAGAGCGTAGTAGGGGAGATAGAAGGGCGCTCAGGGTGTGATGAAGAGAGCATAGTAGGGAGATAGAAGGGCACTCAGGATGTGATGAAGAGTGTGTAGTAGGGGGAGATAGAAGGGCACTCAGGGTGTGATGAAGAGAGCGTAGTAGGGGAGATAGAAGGGCACTCAGGGTGTGATGAAGAGAGTGTAGTAGGGGAGATAGAAGGGCATTCAGGGTGTGATGAAGAGAGTGTAGTAGGGGAGTCAGAAGGGCACTCAGGGTGTGATGAAGAGAGCGTAGTAGGGGAGTCAGAAGGGCACTCAGGGTGTGATGAAGAGAGCGTAGTAGGGTAGGGTCAGGGTGTGATGAAGAGAGTGTAGTAGGGGAGATAGAAGGGCATTCAGGGTGTGATGAAGAGAGTGTAGTAGGGGAGATAGAAGGGCACTCAGGGTGTGATGAAGAGAGTGTAGTAGGTGTGATGAAGAGAGAGTAGAAGGGCGCTCAGGTTGTGATGAAGAGAGCGTAGTAGGGTAGTCAGAAGGGCATTCAGGGTGTGATGAAGTAGGGAGTGTCAGGATGTGATGAAGAGTGTGTAGTCAGAAGGGCATTCAGGGTGTGATGAAGAGAGCGTAGTAAGTCAGAAGGGCATTCAGGGTGTGATGAAGAGAGTGTAGTAGGGGAGTCAGAAGGGCATTCAGGGTGTGATGAAGAGGGGAGTGTAGTAGGGGAGATAGAAGGGCATTCAGGGTGTGATGAAGAGAGTGTAGTAGGGGGGATAGAAGGGCACTCAGGGTGTGATGAAGAGAGCGTAGTAGGGTAGTCAGAAGGGCATTCAGGGTGTGATGAAGAGAGTGTAGTAGGGGAGATAGAAGGGCATTCAGGGTGTGATGAAGAGAGTGTAGTAGGGGAGATAGAAGGGCACTCAGGGTGTGATGAAGAGAGCGTAGTAGGGTAGTCAGAAGGGCATTCAGGGTGTGATGAAGAGAGTGTAGTAGGGGAGTCAGAAGGGCATTCAGGGTGTGATGAAGAGAGCGTAGTAGGGTAGATCAGAAGGGCATTCAGGGTGTGATGATGAAGGGGGAGTCAGAAGGGCACTCAGGGTGTGATGAAGAGAGTGTAGTAGGGGGGATAGAAGGGCATTCAGGGTGTGATGAAGAGAGTGTATTAGGGGAGTCAGAAGGGCACTCAGGGTGTGATGAAGAGAGCGTAGTAGGGGAGATCAGAAGGGCATTCAGGGTGTGATGAAGAGAGTGTAGTAGGGGAGATCAGAAGGGCATTCAGGGTGTGATGAAGAGAGTGTAGTAGGGGAGATAGAAGGGCACTCAGGGTGTGATGAAGAGCGTAGTATTCAGGGTGTGATGAAGAGAGCGTAGGGAGATAGAAGGGCATTCAGGGTGTGATGAAGAGAGTGTAGTAGGGGAGATAGAAGGGCATTCAGGGTGTGATGAAGAGAGCGTAGTAGGGGGAGATAGAAGGGCATCCAGGGTGTGATGAAGAGTGTGTAGTAGTGGAGATAGAAGGGCACTCAGGGTGTGATGAAAGAGCGTAGTAGGGGAGATAGAAGGGCATTCAGGGTGTGATGAAGAGAGCGTAGTATGGGAGATAGAAGGGCATTCAGGGTGTGATGAAGAGAGTGTAGTAGGGGAGTCAGAAGGGCATTCAGGGTGTGATGAAGAGAGCGTAGTAGGGGATAGATCAGGGTGTGATGAAGAGAGTGTAGTAGTGGCGCTCAGGGTGTGATGAAGAGCATAGTAGGGAAGATAGAAGGGTAGGGAGATAGGGGAGAAGAAGGCATTCAGGGTGTGATGAAGAGAGCGTAGTAGGGGAGATAGAAGGGCGCTCAGGGTGTGATGAAGAGAGCATAGTAGGGAAGATAGAAGGGCACTCAGGATGTGATGAAGAGTGTGTAGTAGGGGAGATAGAAGGGCACTCAGGGTGTGATGAAGAGAGCGTAGTAGGGGAGTAGTAGGGTGTGATGGGAGATAGAAGGGCACTCAGGGTGTGATGAAGAGAGTGTAGTAGGGAGCGTAGTATGGGAGATAGAAGGGCATTCAGTGAAGAGAGGGAGGGGATAGAAGGGCACTCAGGGTGTGATGAAGGATGTGATGAAGAGTGTGATGAAGAGAGTGTAGTAGGGGGAGTCAGAAGGGCACTCAGGGTGTGATGAAGAGAAGAGCGTAGTAGGGGAGTCAGAAGGGCATTCAGGGTGTGATGAAGAGAGTGTAGTAGGGTAGTCAGAAGGGCATTCAGGGTGTGATGAAGAGAGCGTAGTAGGGGAGTCAGAAGGGCATTCAGGGTGTGATGAAGAGAGTGTAGTAGTGGAGATAGAAGGGCATTCAGGGTGTGATGAAGAGAGTGTAGTAGGGGAGATAGAAGGCGCTCAGGGTGTGATGAAGAGAGCGTAGTAGGGGAGATAGAAGGGCATTCAGGGTGTGATGAAGAGAGTGTAGTAGGGGAGATAGAAGGGCGCTCAGGGTGTGATGAAGAGAGTGTAGTAGGGGAGATAGAAGGGCGCTCAGGGTGTGATGAAGAGAGCGTAGTAGGGGAGTCAGAAGGGCATTCAGGGTGTGATGAAGAGAGCATAGTAGGGAAGATAGAAGGGCACTCAGGATGTGATGAAGAGTGTGTAGTAGGGGAAATAGAAGGGCACTCAGGGTGTGATGAAGAGAGCGTAGTAGGGGAGATAGAAGGGCACTCAGGGTGTGATGAAGAGAGCGTAGTAAGGGGAGATAGAAGGGCACTTAGGGTGTGATGAAGAGAGTGTAGTAGGGGAGTCAGAAGGGCACTCAGGGTGTGATGAAGAGAGCGTAGTAGGGGAGATAGAAGGGCACTCAGGGTGTGATGAAGAGAGTGTAGTAGGGGAGATAGAAGGGCATTCAGGGTGTGATGAAGAGAGCGTAGTAGGGGAGATAGAAGGGCATTCAGGGTGTGATGAAGAGAGCGTAGTAGGGGAGATAGAAGGGCACTCAGGGTGTGATGAAGAGAATGTAGTAGTGGAGATAGAAGGGCATTCAGGGTGTGATGAAGAGAGCGTAGTAGGGGAGATAGAAGGGCATTCAGGGTGTGATGAAGAGAGCGTAGTAGGGGAGATAGAAGGGCATCCAGGGTGTGATGAAGAGTGTGTAGTAGTGGAGATAGAAGGGCACTCAGGGTGTGATGAAGAGAGCGTAGTAGGGGAGATAGAAGGGCATTCAGGGTGTGATGAAGAGAGCGTAGTATGGGAGATAGAAGGGCATTCAGGGTGTGATGAAGAGAGTGTAGTAGGGGAGTCAGAAGGGCATTCAGGGTGTGATGAAGAGAGCGTAGTAGGGGAGATAGAAAGGCACTCAGGGTGTGATGAAGAGAGTGTAGTAGTGGAGATAGAAGGGCGCTCAGGGTGTGATGAAGAGAGCATAGTAGGGAAGATAGAAGGGCACTCAGGGTGTGATGAAGAGAGCGTAGTAGGGGAGATAGAAGGACATTCAGGGTGTGATGAAGAGAGCGTAGTAGGGGAGATAGAAGGGCGCTCAGGGTGTGATGAAGAGAGCATAGTAGGGAAGATAGAAGGGCACTCAGGATGTGATGAAGAGTGTGTAGTAGGGGAGATAGAAGGGCACTCAGGGTGTGATGAAGAGAGCGTAGTAGGGGAGATAGAAGGGCGCTCAGGGTGTGATGAAGAGAGCATAGTAGGGAAGATAGAAGGGCACTCAGGATGTGATGAAGAGTGTGTAGTAGGGGAGATAGAAGGGCACTCAGGGTGTGATGAAGAGAGCGTAGTAGGGGAGATAGAAGGGCACTCAGGGTGTGATGAAGAGAGTGTAGTAGGGGAGATAGAAGGGCATTCAGGGTGTGATGAAGAGAGTGTAGTAGGGGAGTCAGAAGGGCACTCAGGGTGTGATGAAGAGAGCGTAGTAGGGGAGTCAGAAGGGCACTCAGGGTGTGATGAAGAGAGCGTAGTAGGGGAGTCAGAAGGGCATTCAGGGTGTGATGAAGAGAGTGTAGTAGTGGAGATAGAAGGGCATTCAGGGTGTGATGAAGAGAGTGTAGTAGGGGAGATAGAAGGGCGCTCAGGGTGTGATGAAGAGAGCGTAGTAGGGGAGATAGAAGGGCATTCAGGGTGTGATGAAGAGAGTGTAGTAGGGGAGATAGAAGGGCGCTCAGGGTGTGATGAAGAGAGTGTAGTAGGGGAGATAGAAGGGCGCTCAGGGTGTGATGAAGAGAGCGTAGTAGGGGAGTCAGAAGGGCATTCAGGGTGTGATGAAGAGAGCATAGTAGGGAAGATAGAAGGGCACTCAGGATGTGATGAAGAGTGTGTAGTAGGGGAGATAGAAGGGCATTCAGGGTGTGATGAAGAGAGCGTAGTAGGGTAGTCAGAAGGGCATTCAGGGTGTGATGAAGAGAGTGTAGTAGGGAAGTCAGAAGGGCATTCAGGGTGTGATGAAGAGAGTGTAGTAGGGGAGTCAGAAGGGCATTCAGGGTGTGATGAAGAGAGTGTAGTAGGGGAGATAGAAGGGCACTCAGGGTGTGATGAAGAGAGTGTAGTAGGGGGGATAGAAGGGCACTCAGGTTGTGATGAAGAGAGCGTAGTAGGGTAGTCAGAAGGGCATTCAGGGTGTGATGAAGAGAGTGTAGTAGGGGAGATAGAAGGGCACTCAGGGTGTGATGAAGAGAGTGTAGTAGGGGAGATAGAAGGGCACTCAGGTTGTGATGAAGAGAGCGTAGTAGGGTAGTCAGAAGGGCATTCAGGGTGTGATGAAGAGAGTGTAGTAGGGGAGTCAGAAGGGCATTCAGGGTGTGATGAAGAGAGCGTAGTAGGGTAGTCAGAAGGGCATTCAGGGTGTGATGAAGAGAGTGTAGTAGGGGAGTCAGAAGGGCACTCAGGGTGTGATGAAGAGAGTGTAGTAGGGGGGATAGAAGGGCATTCAGGGTGTGATGAAGAGAGTGTATTAGGGGAGTCAGAAGGGCACTCAGGGTGTGATGAAGAGAGTGTAGTAGGGGAGTCAGAAGGGCATTCAGGGTGTGATGAAGAGAGTGTAGTAGGGGAGTCAGAAGGGCATTCAGGGTGTGATGAAGAGAGTGTAGTAGGGGAGATAGAAGGGCACTCAGGGTGTGATGAAGAGAATGTAGTAGTGGAGATAGAAGGGCATTCAGGGTGTGATGAAGAGAGCGTAGTAGGGGAGATAGAAGGGCATTCAGGGTGTGATGAAGAGAGCGTAGTAGGGGAGATAGAAGGGCATCCAGGGTGTGATGAAGAGTGTGTAGTAGTGGAGATAGAAGGGCACTCAGGGTGTGATGAAGAGAGCGTAGTAGGGGAGATAGAAGGGCATTCAGGGTGTGATGAAGAGAGCGTAGTATGGGAGATAGAAGGGCATTCAGGGTGTGATGAAGAGAGTGTAGTAGGGGAGTCAGAAGGGCATTCAGGGTGTGATGAAGAGAGCGTAGTAGGGGAGATAGAAAGACACTCAGGGTGTGATGAAGAGAGTGTAGTAGTGGAGATAGAAGGGCGCTCAGGGTGTGATGAAGAGAGCATAGTAGGGAAGATAGAAGGGCACTCAGGGTGTGATGAAGAGAGCGTAGTAGGGGAGATAGAAGGACATTCAGGGTGTGATGAAGAGAGCGTAGTAGGGGAGATAGGGGAAGAAGGGCGCTCAGGGTGTGATGAAGAGAGCATAGTAGGGAAGATAGAAGGGCACTCAGGATGTGATGAAGAGTGTGTAGTAGGGGAGATAGAAGGGCACTCAGGGTGTGATGAAGAGAGCGTAGTAGGGGAGATAGAAGGGCGATCAGGGTGTGATGAAGAGAGCATAGTAGGGAAGATAGAAGGGCACTCAGGATGTGATGAAGAGTGAGTAGTAGGGGAGATAGAAGGGCACTCAGGGTGTGATGAAGAGGCGTAGTAGGGGAGATAGAAGGGCACTCAGGGTGTGATGAAGAGAGTGTAGTAGGGGAGATAGAGAAGGGCATTCAGGGTGTGATGAAGAGAGTGTAGTAGGGGAGTCAGAAGGGCACTCAGGGTGTGATGAAGAGTGTGTAGTAGGGGAGTCAGAAGGGCACTCAGGGTGTGATGAAGAGAGCGTAGTAGGGGAGTCAGAAGGGCATTCAGGGTGTGATGAAGAGAGTGTAGTAGGGTAGTCAGAAGGGCATTCAGGGTGTGATGAAGAGAGCGTAGTAGGGGAGTCAGAAGGGCATTCAGGGTGTGATGAAGAGAGTGTAGTAGTGGAGATAGAAGGGCATTCAGGGTGTGATGAAGAGAGTGTAGTAGGGGAGATAGAAGGGCGCTCAGGGTGTGATGAAGAGAGCGTAGTAGGGGAGATAGAAGGGCATTCAGGGTGTGATGAAGAGAGTGTAGTAGGGGGAGATAGAAGAAGGGCGCTCAGGGTGTGATGAAGAGAGTGTAGTAGGGGAGATAGAAGGGCGCTCAGGGTGTGATGAAGAGAGCGTAGTAGGGGAGTCAGAAGGGCATTCAGGGTGTGATGAAGAGAGCATAGTAGGAAGATAGAAGGGCACTCAGGATGTGATGAAGAGTGTGTAGTAGGGGAAATAGAAGGGCACTCAGGGTGTGATGAAGAGAGCATAGTAGGGGAGATAGAAGGGCACTCAGGGTGTGATGAAGAGAGCGTAGTAAGGGGAGATAGAAGGGCACTTAGGGTGTGATGAAGAGAGTGTAGTAGGGAGTCAGAAGGGCACTCAGGGTGTGATGAAAGAGCGTAGTAGGGGAGATAGAAGGGCACTCAGGGTGTGATGAAGAGAGTGTAGTAGGGGAGATAGAAGGGCATTCAGGGTGTGATGAAGAGAGTGTAGTAGGGGAGTCAGAAGGGCACTCAGGGTGTGATGAAGAGAGCGTAGTAGGGGAGTCAGAAGGGCACTCAGGGTGTGATGAAGAGAGCGTAGTAGGGGAGTCAGAAGGGCATTCAGGGTGTGATGAAGAGAGTGTAGTAGGGTAGTCAGAAGGGCATTCAGGGTGTGATGAAGAGAGCGTAGTAGGGGAGTCAGAAGGGCATTCAGGGTGTGATGAAGAGAGTGTAGTAGGGGAGATAGAAGGGCGCTCAGGGTGTGATGAAGAGAGTGTAGTAGGGGAGATAGAAGGGCACTCAGGGTGTGATGAAGAGAGCGTAGTAGGGGAGTCAGAAGGGCACTCAGGGTGTGATGAAGAGAGCGTAGTAGGGGAGATAGAAGGGCGCTCAGGGTGTGATGAAGAGAGTGTAGTAGGGGAGATAGAAGGGCACTCAGGGTGTGATGAAGAGAGTGTAGTAGGGGAGATAGAAGGGCGCTCAGGGTGTGATGAAGAGAGCGTAGTAGGGGAGATAGAAGGGCACTCAGGGTGTGATGAAGAGAGCGTAGTAGGGGAGATAGAAGGGCGCTCAGGTGTGATGAAGAGAGTGTAGTAGGGGAGATAGAAGGGCACTCAGGGTGTGATGAAGAGAGCGTAGTAGGGGAGTCAGAAGGGCACTCAGGGTGTGATGAAGAGAGCGTAGTAGGGGAGATAGAAGGGCGCTCAGGGTGTGATGAAGAGAGTGTAGTAGGGGAGATAGAAGGGCACTCAGGGTGTGATGAAGAGAGTGTAGTAGGGGAGATAGAAGGGCGCTCAGGGTGTGATGAAGAGAGCGTAGTAGGGGAGATAGAAGGGCACTCAGGGTGTGATGAAGAGAGAGTACTAGGGGAGTCAGAAGGGCATTCAGGGTGTGTGAGGTCTCAGGAAGACTAATTGTCCTGTCAGATTTGTAACACACAGATACCCTCTGACTCTGCTCTAGCCCCATAGAGAGGCCACAAGGACACTGTCAGTCAGTCAACACACACCTCAGTCTAATTTGAACACAAAATAACACGATAGGAGGACTGATGTAGATAACGTGACACCCCCCACTAACATAGAGCGGAGTGACTCAGATAAGGAGCAGCAGGGCTGCTGTCATAGAGGAGAGATGGAGGGACTAATATATGGAGGAGGGAGAAGTAGGGGGAAATGAGAGAAGATCTGATCCAGAACCTTTACTACTGCTGAGCAGGGGACTCAAATCACACATACTTTCTGTTATCTCTCGGGCTCTTTATCACAC
>NW_027014174.1:0-14115 GCF_036934945.1 Oncorhynchus masou masou
AATAACCATGAATAATCAAAATGTGTGCTGATAAAAACAACCTTTACTATCGGTCGAGACAAGTCATTAAGATGGGCAGACTTGCATGCCTTTAAAATGTGTGATCTAATCATGTAATTGATGTGCTAATCCCTCCCACATCCAGCTAATGTATACATTGTTTGTGTCCACAGGTGGTCGGTGGCACCTTAGTTGGGGAGGACGGGCTCGTGGTAATGTCTGGAGCGGAATTGGTGGAACGGTATCAAATACGTCAAACACATGGTTTCCATGTGTTTGATGCCATTCCATTGACTCCGTTCCAGCCATCCTCCCACGTCCAACTAGACATTGTTTGTGTCTGTTACTGTGTAAACTTAATGAGGGGACAGTCACTGTGATGTACAGTACCAGTCAAACGTTTGGACACACCTACTCATTCAAGGGTTTTTATTTCTTTTTACTTTTTTTCTACATTGTAGAATAATAGTGAATACATCAAAACTATGAACAAATCAAATGTTAAACAAATCCAAATATAGATTTGAGATTTGAGATTCTTCAAAGTAGCCACCCCTGGCCTTGATGACAGCTTTGCACACTCTTGTCATTCTCTCAACCAGCTTCATGAGGAATGCTTTTCCAACAGTCTAGAAGGAGTTCCCACATATGCTGAGCACGTGTTGTTGGCTGCTTTTCCTTCACTTTGCGGTCCAACTCACACCAAATCATCTCAATTGGGTTGAGGTCGAGTGATTGTGGAGGCCAGGTCATATGATGCAGCACTACATCACTCTCCTTCTAGGTAATATAGCCCTTACACAGCCTGGAGGTGTGTTGGGTCATTGTCCTGTTGAAAAACAAATGATAGTCCCACAAAGTGCAAACCAGATGGGATGGCGTATTGTTGCAGAATGCTGTGGTAGCCATGCTGGTTAAGTGTGCCTTGAATTCTAAATAAATCACTGACAGTGTCACCAGCAAAGCACCACCACACCATCACACCTCCTCCATGCTTCATGGTGGGAACCACACATGCGGAGATCATCCGTTCACCTACTCGTTCACCTGCGTCTCACAAAGACACAGCGGTTGGAACCAAAAATGTCAAATTTGAAGGACAGATTTCCACTGGTCAAATATTAATTGCTTGTGTTTCTTGGCCCAAGAAAGTCTTCTTATTGGTGTCCCCCCCCCCGCCCCCTGTTCAGCTGAAAAGGTGGCGCAGGGAATGCAAAAATATTCTTTAGAAATATTTAACCTCCACACATTAACAAGTCCAATACCTCAAATGAAAGAAAAACACCTTGTTCATCTACCCAGCGCGTCAGATTTTTTAAATGTTTTACGGCGAAAACACAGCATATATTTATGTTAGACCACCACCAAACCAAAGAAAAAACGTAGGCATTTTTTCCAGCAAAAGATAAAATCACAAAAGCAGGATTGAAAAATAAATAAATCACTAACCTCTTGAAAATCTTCATCAAATGACAGTCATATGACATGTTACACAGTACATTTATGTTTTGTTCGATAATTTGCATTTTATATCCATAAATCTCGGTTTACATTGACGCCATGTTCAGAAAATCCTCCTTTGATGCAGTTCACTATGGGCACACAATTCATCCAAAGTGGAAATACTGCCCCCTATCTCTAACTGGTTTAAATGCATTCCAGGTGACTACCTCATGAATCTGGTTGAGAGAATGCCAAGAGTGTGCAAAGCTGTCATCAAGACAAAAGGTGGCTTCTTTGAAGAATCTCAAATTTAAAATATATTTTAATTTCTTTAACACTTTTTTGGTTACTACATGATTCCATATGTGTTATTTCATAGTTTTGATGTCTTCATTATTATTCTACATTGTAGAGCATAGGAAGAAAAATAAAGAAAAACCCTGGAATGAGTGGGTGTGTCCAAACTTTTGACTGGTACTGTATATTTAGCCCAGAGTCGTGTGTGTGTGTGTGTGTGTGTGTGCGTGCGTGCGTGCGTGTGTGTGTGTGTGTATGTGTTATGCGGGGGGGGGGGGGGCAGGGGGTAATGTCTTATAAAGCTGGTGCCGTTACCATTCTCTCTCTGAGATGCAGGGTATCCTCCATAGGAGAGTAACAGCTATAGGAGAGTATCAGCTATAGGAGAGTATCAGCTATAGGAGAGTAACAGCTATAGGAGAGTATCAGCTATAGGAGAGTATCAGCTATAGGAGAGTATCAGCTATAGGAGAGTATCAGCTATAGGAGAGTATCAGCTATAGGAGAGTATCAGCTATAGGAGAGTATCAGCTATAGGAGAGTATCAGCTATAGGAGAGTATCAGCTATAGGAGAGTATCAGCTATAGGAGAGTATCAGCCATAGCCATCTCCTTTCCTTCCTTAGTGCCACCGCCTGGTTGGAGTTGAGCCCTGTAGACACCATGTCACATACAAGCATGGATCCAACCAAGATGGGTATCGGCCGGTCTGTCGCCGTGCTGACCTCAGGAGGTGATGCCCAAGGTAAGAAGTGTATGTGTGTGTGTCATCAGAGAGACAGTGAGGGTTTGTTTGTGTGTGTGTGACTGCGTGCGTCTGTACACATATTTGTGTGTGTGTGTGTGTGTGTGTGTGTGTGTGTGTGTGTGTGTGTGTGTGTGTGTGTGTGTGTGTGTGTGTGTGTGTGTGTGTACGTGTGCTTCAGTATTAGAAGTATTAGATGGTGATTGGGAGCATATACAGTCTGTTCTTTATTATGTCAACTTTACTAACCCAGCACCTGTTAGTATGTCAACTTTACTAACCCAGCACCAGTTAGTATGTCAACTTTACTAACCCAGCACCTGTTATTATGTCAACTTTACTAACCCAGCACCTGTTATTATGTCAACTTTACTAACCCAGCACCTGTTATTATGTCAACTTTACTAACCCAGCACCTGTTATTATGTCAACTTTACTAACCCAGCACCTGTTATTATGTCAACTTTACTAACCCAGCACCTGTTATTATGTCAACTTTACTAACCCAGCACCTGTTAGTATGTCAACTTTACTAACCCAGCACCTGTTAGTATGTCAACTTTACTAACCCAGCACCTGTTAGTATGTCAACTTTACTAACCCAGCACCTGTTATTATGTCAACTTTACTAACCCATCACCTGTTAGTATGTCAACTTTACTAACCCAGCACCTGTTATTATGTCAACTTTACTAACCCAGCACCTGTTATTATATAAACTTTATGAACCCAACATCTGTTATTATGTCAACGTTACTAGCCCAGCACCAGTTAGTATGTCAACTTTACTAACCCAGCACCTGTTATTATGTCAACTTTACTAACCCAGCACCTGTTATTATGTCAACTTTACTAACCCAGCACCTGTTAGTATGTCAACTTTACTAACCCAGCACCTGTTATTATGTCAACTTTACTAACCCAGCACCTGTTATTATATCAACTTTATGAACCCAACATCTGTTATTATGTCAACGTTACTAGCCCAGCACCAGTTAGTATGTCAACTTTACTAACCCAGCACCTGTTATTATGTCAACTTTACTAACCCAGCACCTGTTATTATGTCAACTTTACTAACCCAGCACCTGTTATTATATCAACTTTATGAACCCAACATCTGTTATTATGTCAACGTTACTAGCCCAGCACCAGTTAGTATGTCAACTTTACTAACCCAGCACCTGTTATTATGTCAACTTTACTAACCCAGCACCTGTTAGTATGTCAACTTTACTAACCCAGCACCTGTTATTATGTCAACTTTACTAACCCAGCACCTGTTATTATGTCAACTTTACTAACCCAGCACCTGTTAGTATGTCAACTTTACTAACCCAGCACCTGTTAGTATGTCAACTTTACTAACCCAGCACCTGTTATTATATCAACTTTATGAACCCAACATCTGTTATTATGTCAACGTTACTAGCCCAGCACCTGAGTGTACAAAACATTAGGGACACCTTCCTAATATTGAGTTGCACCCCCTTTTCCCCTCTGAACAGTCTCAATTGGTCGGGGCATGGACCCTACAAGGTGTCAAAAGCGTTCCACAGGGATGCTGGCCCATGTTGACTCCAATGTTTCCCACAGTTATGTCAAGTTGGCTGTCCTTTGGGTGGTGGACCATTCTTGATACACACGGGATACTGTTGAGCATGAAAAACCCAGCAGCGTTGCAGTTGTTGACACAAACCAGTGCACCTGGCACCTACTACCCTACCCCGTTCAAAGGCACTTAAATATTTTGTCTTGGCACACATACACAATCCATGTCTCCTGAGTGGTGCAGCGGTCTAAGGCACTGCATCTCAGTGCTAGAGGCGTCCCTACAGACATCCTGGTTCAGAGGTCTAAGACACTGCATCTCAGTGCTAGAGGCGTCCCTACAGACATCCTGGTTCAGAGGTCTAAGACACTGCATCTCAGTGCTAGAGGCGTCCCTACAGACATCCTGGTTCAGAGGTCTAAGACACTGCATCTCAGTGCTAGAGGCGTCCCTACAGACATCCTGGTTCAGAGGTCTAAGACACTGCATCTCAGTGCTAGAGGCGTCACTACAGACATCCTGGTTCAGAGGTCTAAGACACTGCATCTCAGTGCTAGAGGCGTCCCTACAGACATCCTGGTTCAGAGGTCTAAGACACTGCATCTCAGTGCTAGAGGCGTCCCTACAAACACCCTGGTTCAGAGGTCTAAGACACTGCATCTCAGTGCTAGAGGCGTCCATACAGACATCCTGGTTCAGAGGTCTAAGACACTGCATCTCAGTGCTAGAGGCGTCACTACAGACACCCTGGTTCAGAGGTCTAAGACACTGCATCTCAGTGCTAGAGGCGTCACTACAAACACCCTGGTTCAGAGGTCTAAGACACTGCATCTCAGTGCTAGAGGCGTCCCTACAAACACCCTGGTTCAGAGGTCTAAGACACTGCATCTCAGTGCTAGAGGCGTCCCTACAAACACCCTGGTTCAGAGGTCTAAGACACTGCATCTCAGTGCTAGAGGCGTCCCTACAGACACCCTGGTTCAGAGGTCTAAGACACTGCATCTCAGTGCTAGAGGCGTCACTACAGACATCCTGGTTCAGAGGTCTAAGACACTGCATCTCAGTGCTAGAGGCGTCACTACAAACACCCTGGTTCAGAGGTCTAAGACACTGCATCTCAGTGCTAGAGGCGTCCCTACAAACACCCTGGTTCAGAGGTCTAAGACACTGCATCTCAGTGCTAGAGGCGTCACTACAAACACCCTGGTTCAGAGGTCTAAGGCACTGCATCTCAGTGCTAGAGGCGTCACTACAAACACCCTGGTTCAGAGGTCTAAGACACTGCATCTCAGTGCTAGAGGCGTCCCTACAAACACCCTGGTTCAGAGGTCTAAGACACTGCATCTCAGTGCTAGAGGCGTCCCTACAGACACCCTGGACCGAATCCAGGCTGCATCTGGGAGTCTCATAGGGCGGTGCACAATTGGCCGGTGTAGGCCGTCATTGTAAATAAGAATTTGTTCTTATCTGACTTGCCTAGTTAAATATAAGTTTAATATATATATATATATTTTAAATGTCTCAATTGTCTCAAGGCTTAAAAATCCTTATTTATTCTCCTCCCCTTCATTTACAATGATTGAAGTGGATTTAACTAATGCCATCAATAAGGGATCATACATTTCACTTGGATTCACCTGGTCATCCTATGTCATGGAAAGAGCAGGTGTTCATAATGTTTTGTACACTCAGTGTACAAAACATGTTGCTGTTAATTAAATAACTTTTGCGGTTAAATTCCCATGTACCGAATAAAAAATACAAGTTAAATGAGTTTTCTTTTGCATTTTCAACTGTGCTAATGATTTTGTCACAAAAACTATTGAGTTATCAAGCAAATGTGATCACTGTGGTCTTGGCACGTGCACTCTAGCCAACAGCTGGCAGAGACAGTGCGGGTAGGCTCCCTACGTTATGACATTATTAGGGGTAGGGGATATTATTTGTATTTGTCAAACGGCAGCCAAGCATCTATCATCATGACACCAGAATATTATGTATTTATTGGAAAGGACCATCAAGCTCATCACGTGCACTTTCACCACCCTGTGAAGCTCATCACGTGCACTTTCACCACCCTGTGAAGCTCATCACATGCACTTTCACCACCCTGTGAAGTTCATCACGTGCACTTTCACCACCTTGAGGAGTTTATCACAATCAATTTAATCTGTAGACTAATAAACTGCATGCGTGCCCTGAGTCGTAGTGGGAGGACCACACAAAATATAATCTCCTGACTCCAAGTTTACTTCAATACGATGGTAATTATATCAATATTTGAGTGTTAAAGGCTTTTTCACCTCCATTTCTCAAATAATGAATTTTACAGGCACAAAAAGATCCCATCGTGTCTAACAAACAAATTATCTGTCGGCATTTATACAATTCTACCGAAATGTCCTGTTTCCATCATGTTGTTATTTTTTATGCTGTTGTATTAGTTATGACTGTACACGCATAAAAACTGTGGATGGAAATGTGGTTACTCATACATATTCCAACAGTCATCCTCTGGATACTGTAGAGAGAGAGAGACATAGGCCTACATTTGGGCCTCTTGACGGGGTAAGGGCTGACTGGTCCTAAAGGCATTGTCTTGGGCCATTTCCCATGCGGCTGGAGGTGACAGCGCACATCATTTAGGTCCGAGCCTACACTAGCATTATTCTCTGATGTTGACTGACCTCCAACTCTCTCGGTTGAACTAACACAGTGTCAAAGGAGTTTATATCAAACTCAACACCCTGAGTTGAACTAAACACCCTGAGTTAAACTAAACACCCTGAGTTGAACTAAACACCCTGAGTTGAACTAAACACCCTGAGTTGAACTAAACACCCTGAGTTGAACTAAACACCCTGAGTTGAACTAAACACCCTGAGTTGAACTAAACACCCTGAGTTGAACTAAACACCCTGAGTTGAACTAAACACCCTGAGTTGAACTAAACACCCTGAGTTGAACTAAACACCCTGAGTTGAACTAAACACCCTGAGTTAAACTAAACACCCTGAGTTGAACTAAACACCCTGAGTTGAACTAAACACCCTGAGTTGAACTAAACACCCTGAGTTAAACTAAACACCCTGAGTTGAACTAAACACCCTGAGTTGAACTAAACACCCTGAGTTGAACTAAACACCCTGAGTTGAACTAAACACCCTGAGTTGAACTAAACACCCTGAGTTGAACTAAACACCCTGAGTTAGGGCTGGAGTTATTCTGTCTGAAGGGCTTCCAGAAGCATGTGTAAGGCAGACAACAAACTGAAAGGGCAACTGAGATCAGCTGTGCCAGTCAGATGCTGGAGGGGCTTGTGTTCTTGGTCGCTCAGTCGCAGGAGCCAGGTGATAGTTGCAGATGGATGTCTTTGGCTTTTGGCTTTTACCTTCACTGTGGTGGGCAGGGCAGGGGGGAGAACGTGATAAGTATAGTATGATAGCTGTCCTGTACTCTTAGAGACATGGGACTTTGGGACGTGTAGGCTGACATTCCATACAAATAACTGCACTTCTTGGCCATGATTTCATGCCCAGTCATCAGCTAGCATGTAAACAAAGATTTTTATACACTTGATCTCGGTTAACTGTGATTTGTTCAGATGCTCTATGTCCACAAGAGATTATTATATAGTAGACTGCATCTTCCCCTAGCAGAGTTGCAGAATAATATGTCTAATTACTCTTTACACAACAGTGAATAGATATCCTGGTAATATCCTACGTCACTCTCTTCTTTCTCTTGGTCCCTGAACAGCCATGAAGTGGTATACATTACAGTTTGTCTATAGTATGATGACTGATGTTAATATTGCTGACTTGTATCATTGCTAGATGATTCCAATTCCAGGATTCCAAATGTGCCCCCTAACCTTTTCCTTTGAGTCACTGTTATCTCCCGCCTGTTCCTCCTCTGTCTTCCCCTCCGTCTCTCCCTTGTGATCCTATGTCCCCCCAAAAAATGTGGGTCTAATTTTAGACCCTCTGACCTTTTTGTGGAATGTCATGTTATGGAGGCTTTCTTCCACAGCTGCTCTGTTGAAACTAGAGACCATCCTGTCCACGCTTGTGTATGGAGCAACCACAACACACATAGACGCAAGGGTGCACACACACACACCGTGGCCTTTACAGTGTTCTGAGCATGGAGGGAATATAGAGTAGAGTCAGACAGATCTGTTTACAGACATGACACCCTCTCTATTCTCACTCTGAAAATATGTGCAGGAGCCGTTTTGAATGTTGTAGCCAAAACACTCTGAACCCAAAACACAAATGTCAAGGGACTTGATACCCATATGTCCATGCTTGATAACACATGAATTTATGTGTATAAAGCATTGACATATGGGTATCAAGTCACTCTGGAGCTATAAAAGTCATTTTAATGTGTTTAACCATGTGTCATGACTCTCCTGACAGTGGATCAAAGGACCCATCAGCTAGGCAAATGTTTGAAGATAGCCAGAGCCTCTCTCTCCCACAAAAGAGGGATGGGGGGGGGGGGCTGTGCCAGTCTTGACACCTTACCACTGGGTCGTAAATTTAGAGAGAACTTTCTCTTCCTTTCCCTGCAGTATTGGATGTCTGAAACACTCTTTGTTACAGAGAGACTTTTGCCACCAAAACCTTTTTTCCGAGTGAACAATATTCATAAGAGGGGAATGTTAAGAATGGTCCGGGATGGTCTAAAGAATAATTCTGTCACATTGTTTACTATTTTGTGATGTCATTAATGATGGTATAACACAGTAACTGTAAGTTAGGAAGGAAACACATTATATCTGTCAAGTTTACATCTAAATGTTGTATAAAATATATGATTACATATGAGAATACTTTTGTGAAGATAGCAATGTGATTTTGGCCTTCTAAATGAGATAATTGTTTTTCATATAAACTTGTGCCCAGTCAGTAACCGCCTACCCTAATGAAGTCAGAAGAGCGTGTCAGCGTCATGGAACTGCCTTTCCGACCAGAGTGCTTAAAATGACAGAATTAACATATCAGACCAGACTGATGGACAGTGTGAGCTGAACATTACAAAATGGTTTAAACTTTACAGACCAGCCTGATGGACAGCGTGAGCTGAACATTACAAAATGGTTTAAACTCTACAGACCAGCCTGATGGACAGCGTGAGCTGAACATTACAAAATGGTTTAAACTCTACAGACCAGTCTGACAGACAGTGTGAGCTGAATGTTACAAAATGGTTTAAACTCTACAGACCAGCCTGACAGACAGCGTGAGCTGAACATTACAAAATGTTTTCAACACCACAGACAGCCGACGTACAGCGCGAGCTGAAACATTACAAAATGGTTTCAACACCACAGACAGCCGACATACAGCGCGAGCTGAACATTACAAAATGTTTTCAACACCACAGACAGCCGACGTACAGCGCGAGCTGAACATTACGAAATGGTTTCAACACCACAGACAGCTGACGTACAGCGCGAGCTGAACATTACAAAATGGTTTCAACACCACAGACAGCCGACGTACAGCGCGAGCTGAACGTTTCAAAATGTTTTCAACACCACAGACAGCCGACGTACAGCGCGAGCTGAACATTACAAAATGGTTTCAACACCACAGACAGCCGACGTACAGCGCGAGCTGAACATTACAAAATGGTTTCAACACCACAGACAGCCGACGTACAGCGTGAGCTGAACATTACAAAATGGTTTCAACACCACAGACAGCCGACGTACAGCGCGAGCTGAACATTACAAAATGGTTTCAACACCACAGACAGCCGACGTACAGCACGAGCTGAACGTTTCAAAATGTTTTCAACACCACAGACAGCCGACGTACAGCGCGAGCTGAACATTACAAAATGGTTTCAACACCACAGACAGCCGACGTACAGCGCGAGCTGAACATTACAAAATGGTTTCAACACCACAGACAGCCGATGTACAGCGCGAGCTGAACATTACAAAATGGTTTCAACACCACAGACAGCCGACGTACAGCGCGAGCTGAACATTACAAAATGGTTTCAACACCACAGAAAGCCGACATACAGCGCGAGCTGAACATTACAAAATGGTTTCAACACCACAGACAGCCGACGTCCAGCGCGAGCTGAACATTACAAAATGTTTTCAACACCACAGACAGCCGACGTACAGCGCGAGCTGAACATTACAAAATGGTTTCAACACCACAGACAGCCGACGTACAGCGCGAGCTGAATATTACAAAATGTTTTCAACACCACAGAAAGCCGACGTACAGCGCGAGCTGAACATTACAAAATGGTTTCAACACCACAGACAGCCGACGTACAGCGAGCTGAACATTACAAAATGGTTTCAACACCACAGACAGCCGACGTACAGCGCGAGCTGAACATTACAAAATGGTTTCAACACCACAGACAGCCGACGTACAGCGCGAGCTGAACATTACAAAATGGTTTCAACACCACAGACAGCCGACGTACAGCGCGAGCTGAACATTACAAAATGGTTTCAACACCACAGACAGCCGACGTACAGCGCGAGCTGAACGTTTCAAATGGTTAAAACTACAATACCAGACAGCGTGGAGCAGTGGCTACACAGTGGCTAAAATGGTGAGACCTGTACATTGCCAGGATACTCCTGGTGTGTAAAGTGATTGGCAGCTGAACCCTGAATAATCAACCATTGATAAGAAAAGACATGAGACGTTTGTCAACATGTTGAAATGGTGAGAAGCTCTGAAGCTCTCAACCTCAACACTAGAAGATAGCCAAACACACCACTACCAGAGAATCTCTACAAAGGACATTGTGACCTCTGGTGGACAAACCAGAGCCTTACAGACATCGACAACTTCACCATAGGAGTTCTCGAGTTCAACAGAGATGTAACAATGATCAAGGACAGCTACGCATAAATATATATAGCATTTCTAATACAAATGAGCGGTGGTTAGGGTGCTAATCTAAGTGTTGTCTCTCTCTCCCTCTCTTTACTTACCCCTCACTCTCCATATGTGTTATAAGCCGTCATACATTGTCTTTTTTTTACCCCCCTTATCACCCCAATTTTGTGGTATCCAATTGGTAGTAGTTACAGTCTTGTCCCATCACTGCAACTCCCGTACGGACTCGGGAGCAGTGAAGGTCGAGAGCCATGCGTCCTCCGAAACACAACCAAACCAAGCCGCATTGCTTCTTGACACAATGCACATCCAACCCAGAAGCCAGCCGCACCAATGTTTTGGAGGAAACACCGTACACCTGGCGACCTGGTCAGCCAAACCCTCCCGAACCCGGACGACGCTGGGCCAATTGTGAGCCGCCCCATGGGTCTCCCGGTCGCGGCCGGCTGTGACAGAGCCTGGGCTCGAATCCAGGGTGTCTGGTGGCACAGCGAGCACTACGATGCAGTGCCTTAGACCACTGCACCACCCGGGAGGCCCCGTCATACCTTGTCAGTCCACTAGGGACATTTATCTCATGTAAGTGTGTATGTCTATTCTGTGTCATTATTTAGTTAGTTAATGAATACATTATTAAATCAATTTGTACAGTACTGAATATTCAGAAGGGCTAGGGTTCTTGCGGATCCAAAGATTATGCGACGTTCAGAATGAGACTGATGAGGTAATCATTCATAATTGACTGTTATTTATGTAAGAGATATCTGTATATCTTTAGAGTTTAAGTCGGGAACAGTCGGGAATAGTAACTCGTTAAACAACCTTTCCCGTGGTGCCCCAAATTCCTTGTCATATTGATGAGACCAAGGCGCAGCGTGATAAGCATACATTCTTCCTTTTAATGAAGGAAAAACACTAAACAAACTAACAAAGAAACCAAACGACCGTGACGCAATATAACATGAGTGCTGACAGGCAACTACACATAGACAATAACCCACAAAACCAAAATTGGAAAATGGCAACCTAAATAGGATCCCCAATCAGAGACAACGATAAACAGCTGTCTCTGATTGGGAACCAATTCAGGACCCCATAGACCTACATTTACCTAGACAATACCAAAACCCCATAGATATACAAAAAACCCTAGACAAGACAAAAAACACATATACCACCCTCGTCACACCCTGACCTAACCAAAATAATAAAGAAAACAAAGATAACTAAGGTCAGGGCGTGACATTCCTAATGAGTTAATTGTTACATGATTAATTTAACCAAGTAACAATTAAACGTAGTTCATTTATAAAACAAATAACAGTTATCAGATTAATGATAGTCACGTCACAACAGATGACAACCCTGAATCCAAATGTAAACTTGATTGTAAACTTGATTTAGTATTAAATGTTAGCATTGGTGAAACGTGTTGTTTTACGCCATAACTACTGTACTGCCATCGTGTGAGCTGTGTGTGTGTGTGTGTGTGTGTGTGTGTGTGTGTGTGTGTGTGTGTGTGTGTGTGTGTGGGGGGGGGGGGGGTTGGGGGGTGTGCGTTTGTGTCACTGTAAACTTTGACAAGCTATTCTTTTTTTGTGCAGAGCATTGACCCTCAGGGCAACACTTTACTGAAATGTGTAAGGCTTTATAACTTGTTATATACTTATATGAGCCTTCAGTCAGTCCTGAAAACCCCATGTTTGTCTGTCTGTGTCTCTCAGGTATGAACGCGGCTGTGAGGGCCACAGTCAGAGTTGGTCTCTACACTGGAGCCAAAGTCTACTTTGTTCATGAGGTAAAGACATACAGTAGAATATAATACAATCACAATCACAGTTCTGTGATTCAAGTTTATACACTTGATAATGTGTTGTCTATCATTGCTGATCACCCATACTGTAGTGTCTTCTACTGTTAATTCATTCCTGATCTGACTGAAGGTTTAAGAAATTCACCGCCAAGAAATAGATACTATCACAAACCACATTGAGAGCAAAGTTGTGTCGCTGTAGTAGCATGCTGTTGTCTCCCATTTCAGAAGGCAGTGTTCCTCGTGTGTGGGTGAAACCCCGTTGAAGATAATAGTTTGTACTTGTGTTGATGATGTGTGTCTCCAGGGTTACCAGGGTCTGGTGGACGGAGGAGACAACATCAAACTGGCCACCTGGGAGAGTGTGTCCATGATGCTGCAACTGGTGAGTCCGATAGTTCAGGGCTTCTGCTCTTTTCTATAACCTGTAGGAACACAAAATATGGTCTATACTTGCCATTTAGGTTTCTCAGTTATGCGTGACACAGATTGCTATATGGGGGGGGGGGGATTTGCAGGGTATAAACAAATTAAATACTGTAGTATTTACTATAGTTTAAAAAGTGTAGTGTTTTTACATATAATACTTTACTTTACTATAGTATTCTACAGTATTGCACCGGTCTGAGGGACTTTGTCGTTCTTCTGATTCAATGAGTCTCTCTCTACCAGGGTGGCACGGTCATCGGCAGTGCCCGCTGCATGGACTTCAGAGCCAGGGAGGGCCGCATGAAGGCTGCCCTGAACTTGGTCAAGTTGGGTATCACCAACCTGTGTGTGATCGGGGGTGACGGTAGTCTAACCGGAGCTAACCAGTTCAGGACGGAGTGGTCCACTCTGCTGGTCGACCTGGTCAAAGCCGGTAAGGCTGACAAACCCCACGGGGACTATGGAAAACCCCTAAGAACTGGGAAGGGTCACAAAAAAATCTATGCCCACATGGAAACACTTCATTTAAATTGGATAGTTCATTGAAATGGGATAGTTCATTGAGATTGGATAGTTCATTGAAATGGGATAGTTTATTGAGATTGGATAGTTGATTGAGATTGGATAGTTCATTGAGATTGGATAGTTCATTGAGATTGGATCGTTCATTGAGATTGGATAGTTCATTGAGATTGGATAGTTCATTGAGATTGGATAGTTCATTGAGATTGGATAGTTCATTGAGATTGGATTGTTCATTGAAATTGGATAGTTAATTGAAATGGGATAGTTCATTGAAATTGGATAGTTCTGTTATGTACTTGAGTGAAGACCCAAAAGCGGTTTAACAGAAACAGAGTTCTTTTAATGAAAAAACAGGAATGGCATAGATCCTCTGAAGAATAGCTGGGTAGCGGCCACAGGCTGCAGGTCGCTCTGGGTCGGT
>NW_027014175.1:0-14112 GCF_036934945.1 Oncorhynchus masou masou
AGGGAGCGAGACAGGGAGGATGAGACAGGGAGCGAGACAGGGAGCGAGACAGGGAGGTAGGGAGGGAGGCAGGAGGAGCGAGACAGGGAGGTAGGCAGGAGCGAGACAGGAGAGCGGAGGGAGGGAGCGAGACAGGGAGGTAGGGGGGCGAGCGAGGACAGGGAGGTAGGGAGGGAGCGCAGACAGGGAGAGAGGGACTAGGGAGGGAGCGAGACAGGGAGGTGAGAGACAGGAGCGAGACAGGGAGGTAGGGAGGGAGCGGGGGTGAGACAGGAGCCGAGCGGTAGACAGGGACGAGGGGAGCGAGACAGGGAGGTAGGGAGGGAGCGAGACAGGGAGGAGGGAGGGAGCGAGACAGGGAGAGTAGGACAGGAGCGAGACAGGGAGGTAGGGAGGGAGCGAGACAGGGAGGTAGGAGGGAGCGAGACAGGGAGGTAGGCAGGGAGGGAGCGAGACAGGGAGGGAGGAGGCAGGGAGGGAGGACAGGGAGGCGAGACAGGGAGGTAGGGGGAGCGAGACAGGGAGGCTAGGGAGGGAGCGAGACAGAGGGGACAGGAGAGACAGGGAGCGAGACAGGGAGCGAGACAGGAGAGCGAGACAGGGAGCGAGACAGGGAGGGAGGTAGGGAGGGAGCGAGACAGGGAGGAGACAGGGAGGGAGGGAGCGAGACAGGGAGAGACAGGAGGAGGGAGCGAGACAGGGAGCGAGACAGGGAGCGAGACAGGGAGCGAGACAGGGAGCGAGACAGGGAGCGAGACAGGGAGCGAGACAGGGAGCGAGACAGGGAGCGAGACAGGGAGGGCAGGGAGCGAGACAGGGAGGGAGGGAGCAGAGGAGTGAGGGAGGGAGCGAGACAGGGAGGGAGGGAGCCAGACAGGGAGACAGGGAGGTAGCGGAGGGAGGGAGGGAGGGAGCGAGACAGGGAGGGAGGGAGCAGACAGGGAGCGAGACAGGGACGAGGGAGGGAGCGAGACAGGGAGGAGGGAGCAGGAGAGCGAGACAGGGAGGAGCAGGGAGCGAGACAGGGAGCGAGACAGGGAGCGAGACAGGGAGACAGGGAGCGAGACAGGGAGGTAGGGAGGGAGCGCAGGAGGAGGGAGGGCGAGACAGGGAGGTGAGGGAGCGAGACAGGGAGCGAGACAGGGAGGTAGGGAGGGAGCTAGAGAGGGAGCGAGACAGGGAGGTAGGGAGGGAGCGAGACAGGGAAGACAGGGAGGTAGGGAGGGAGCGAGACAGGGAGGTAGGAGGGAGCGAGACAGGGAGGTAGGGAGGGAGCGAGACAGGGAGCTAGGAGAGGAGCGAGACAGGGAGCGTAGGGAGGGAGCGAGACAGGGAGGTAGGGAGGGAGCGAGACAGGGAGCGAGACAGGGAGCGAGACATGGAGACAGGGAGCGAGACAGGGAGCGAGACAGGAGCGAGACAGGGAGACAGGGAGCGAGACAGGGAGCGAGACAGCAGACAGGGAGCGAGACAGGGAGCGAGACAGGGAGCGAGACAGGAAGGTAGGGAGGGAGCGAGACAGGGAGGTAGGAGGAGCGAGACAGGGAGCGAGACAGGGAGCGAGACAGGGAGCGAGACAGGGAGCGAGACAGGGAGCGAGACAGGGGGTAGGGAGGGAGCGAGACAGGGAGGTAGGAGGGAGCGAGACAGGGAGCGAGACAGGGAGCGAGACAGGGAGCGAGACAGGGAGGTAGGAGGGAGCGAGACAGGGAGGTAGGGAGCGAGACAGGGAGCGAGACAGGGAGGGAGGGAGGCAGGGAGCGAGACAGGGAGGTAGGGAGGGAGCGAGACAGGGAGGTAGGGAGGGAGCGAGACAGGGAGCGAGAGAGGAGCGAGACAGGGAGCGAGACAGGGAGCGAGACAGGGAGCGAGACAGGGAGGTAGGGAGCGAGACAGGGAGGTAGGGAGCGAGACAGGGAGCGAGACAGGGAGACAGGGAGCGAGACAGGGAGCGAGACAGGGAGCGAGACAGGGAGACAGGAGCGAGACAGGGAGCGAGACATGGAGACAGGGAGCGAGACAGGGAGCGAGACATGGAGACAGGAGCGAGACAGGGAGCGAGACAGGAAGGTAGGGAGGCAGGGAGGGAGGCGAGACAGGGAGCGAGACAGGGAGGTAGGGAGGGAGCGAGACAGGGAGCGAGACAGGGAGCGAGACAGGGAGCGAGACAGGGAGGCGAGACAGGAGCGAGACAGGGAGCGAGACAGGAGCGAGACAGGGAGCGAGACAGGGAGCGAGACAGGGAGCGAGACAGGGAGCGAGACAGGGAGCGGAGACAGGGAGCGAGACAGGGAGACAGGGAGCGAGACAGGGAGCGAGACAGGGAGCGAGACAGGGAGGCAGGGAGAGCAGGGAGCGAGACAGGGAGCGAGACAGGAGCGAGACAGGGAGCGAGACAGGGAGCGAGACAGGGAGGGAGACAGGGAGGGAGACAGGGAGCGAGACAGGGAGGGAGGGAGCGAGACAGGGAGGGAGGGAGCGAGACAGGGAGCGAGACAGGGAGCGAGACAGGGAGGTAGGGAGCGAGACAGGAGGAGCGAGACAGGGAGGGAGGGAGCAGCGAGACAGGGAGCGAGACAGGGAGCGAGACAGGGAGCGAGACAGGGAGCGAGACAGGGAGCGAGACAGGGAGGGAGGGAGCGAGACAGGGAGCGAGACAGGGAGGCAGGGAGCGAGACAGGGAGAGCGAGACAGGGAGGAGGCAGGGAGCGAGACAGGGAGGAGAGCGAGACAGGGAGGAGGAGGAGCGAGACAGGGAGCGAGACAGGGAGGGAGGCAGGGAGCGAGACAGGGAGCGAGACAGGGACGAGAGGAGCGAGACAGGGAGCGAGACAGGGAGCGAGACAGGGAGCGAGACAGGGAGCGAGACAGGGAGGTAGACAGGGAGCGAGACAGGGAGGTAGGGAGGAGCGAGACAGGGAGGTAGAGAGGGAGCGAGACAGGGAGGCGAGATAGGGAGAGCGAGACAGGGAGCGAGACAGGGAGGTAGGGAGGGAGCGAGAGGGAGCGAGACAGGGAGGGAGGGAGCGAGACGAGACAGGGAGCGAGACAGGGAGCGAGACAGGGAGCGAGACAGGGAGCGAGACAGGAGGAGACAGGGAGCGAGACAGGGAGCGAGACAGGGAGCGAGACATGCAGACAGGGAGCGAGACAGGGAGCGAGACAGGGAGCGAGACAGGGAGGTAGGGAGGAGCAGGAGCGAGACAGGGAGCGAGACAGGGAGCGAGACAGGGAGCGAGACAGGGAGCGAGACAGGGAGCGAGACAGGGAGCGAGACAGGGAGCGAGACAGGGAGGGAGACAGGGAGGGAGACAGGGAGGGAGGGAGCGAGACAGGGAGGGAGGGGAGCGAGACAGGGAGCGAGACAGGAGCGAGACAGGGAGGTAGGGAGCGAGACAGGGAGGGAGCGAGACAGGGAGGGAGGGAGACAGCGAGACAGGGAGCGAGACAGGGAGCGAGACAGGGAGCGAGACAGGGAGGTAGGGAGGGAGCGAGACAGGGAGCGAGACAGGGAGGTAGGGAGGGAGCGAGACAGGGAGCGAGACAGGGAGGTAGGAGGGAGCGAGACAGGGAGCGAGACAGGGAGGTAGGGAGGGAGCGAGACAGGGAGCGAGACAGGGAGGTAGGGAGGGAGCGAGACAGGGAGCGAGACAGGGAGCGAGACAGGGAGCGAGACAGGAGCGAGACAGGGAGCGAGACAGGGAGCGAGACAGGGAGGTAGGAGGGAGCGAGACAGGGAGGTAGGGAGGGAGCGAGACAGGGAGGTAGGGAGGGAGCGAGACAGGGAGCGAGACAGGGAGGTGGGAGGGAGGACAGGGAGCGAGACAGGGAGGTAGGGAGGGAGCGAGACAGGGAGCGAGACAGGGAGGGAGGGAGGGAGCGAGACAGGGAGGGAGGGAGCGAGACAGGGAGGTAGGGAGGGAGCGAGACAGGGAGGGAGGGAGCGAGACAGGGAGGGAGGGAGCGAGACAGGGAGGTAGGAGGAGCGAGACAGGGAGCGAGACAGGGAGCGAGACAGGGAGACAGGGAGCGAGACAGGGAGCGAGACAGGGAGCGAGACAGGGAGACAGGGAGCGAGACAGGGAGCGAGAGCAGACAGGGAGCGAGACAGGGAGCGAGACAGGAGCGAGACAGGGAGGTAGGAGGGAGCGAGACAGGGAGGTAGGGAGGGAGCGAGACAGGGAGAGAGACAGGGAGCGAGACAGGGAGCGAGACAGGGAGGTAGGGAGGGAGCGAGACAGGGAGGTAGGGAGGGAGCGAGACAGGGAGAGAGACAGGGAGCGAGCAGGGAGCGAGACAGGGAGGTAGGGAGGGAGCGAGACAGGGAGGTAGGGAGCGAGACAGGGAGCGACAGGGAGGAGGGAGCGAGACAGGGAGGGAGGGAGGTAGGAGCGAGACAGGGAGGTAGGGAGGGAGCGAGACAGGGAGGTAGGGAGGGAGCGAGACAGGGAGCGAGACAGGGAGCGAGACAGGGAGCGAGACAGGGAGGTAGGGAGGGAGCGAGACAGGGAGGTAGGGAGCGAGACAGGGAGCGAGACAGGGAGGGAGGGAGCGAGACAGGGAGGGAGGGAGGTAGGGAGCGAGACAGGGAGGGAGCGAGGACAGGGAGGGAGCGAGACAGGGAGCGAGACAGGGAGCGAGACAGGGAGGTAGGGAGCGAGACAGGGAGGTAGGGAGCGAGACAGGGAGCGAGACAGGGACGGAGGGAGGGAGCGAGACAGGGAGCGAGACAGGGAGCGAGACAGGGAGCGAGACAGGAGACAGGAGCGAGACAGGAGCGAGACATGGAGACAGGGAGCGAGACAGGGAGCGAGACATGGAGACAGGAGCGAGACAGGGGCGAGACAGGAAGGTAGGGAGGCAGGAGGGAGGAGACAGGGAGCGAGACAGGAGGTAGGGAGGCAGCGAGACAGGGAGCGAGACAGGGAGCAGACAGGGAGCGAGACAGGGAGCGAGACAGGGAGCGAGACAGGGAGCGAGACAGGAGCGAGACAGGGAGCGAGACAGGGAGCGGAGACAGGGAGCGAGACAGGGAGCGAGACAGGGAGCGAGACAGGGAGCGAGACAGGAGCGAGACAGGGAGCGAGACATGGAGACAGGGAGCGAGACAGGGAGCGAGACAGGGAGCGAGACAGGGAGGTAGGGAGGAGCGGAGGGAGCGAGACAGGGAGCGAGACAGGAGCGAGACAGGGAGCGAGACAGGGAGCGAGACAGGAGGGAGACAGGGAGGGAGACAGGGAGGGAGGGAGCGAGACAGGGAGGGAGGGAGCGAGACAGGGAGCGAGACAGGGAGGTAGGGAGCGAGACAGGGAGGGAGGAGGAGCGAGACAGGGAGCGAGACAGGGAGCGAGACAGGGAGCGAGACAGGGAGCGAGACAGGGAGCGAGACAGGGAGCGAGACAGGGAGGTAGAGAGAGAGCGAGACAGGGAGCGAGACAGGGAGGGAGGGAGCGAGACAGGGAGGCAGGGAGAGAGCGAGACAGGGAGCGAGACAGGGAGCGAGACAGGGAGGTAGGGAGGGAGCGAGACAGGGAGCGAGACAGGGAGGTAGGGAGGAGCGAGACAGGGAGCGAGACAGGGAGGAGAGGAGCGAGACAGGGAGCGAGACAGGGAGAGGGAGCGAGACAGGGAGCGAGACAGGGAGCGAGACAGGAGCGAGACAGGGAGCGAGACAGGGAGGTAGGAGGGAGCGAGACAGGGAGGTAGGGAGAGCGAGACAGGGAGGTAGGGAGGGAGCGAGACAGGGAGGTAGGGAGGGAGAGACAGGGAGAGCGAGACAGGAGGAGCGAGACAGGGAGGTAGGGAGGGAGCGAGACAGGGAGCGAGACAGGAGACAGGGAGCGAGACAGGGAGGTAGGGAGCGAGACAGGGAGACGCGAGACAGGGAGGCAGGGAGCGAGACAGGGAGCGAGACAGGGAGGGAGGCAGGGAGCGAGACAGGGAGGGAGGGAGCGAGACAGGGAGGGAGGGAGCGAGACAGGGAGCGAGACAGGGAGCGAGACAGGGAGCGAGACAGGGAGCGAGACAGGGAGCGAGACAGGAGCGAGACAGGGAGCGAGACAGGGAGCGAGACAGGGAGCGAGACAGGGAGCGAGACAGGGAGCGAGACAGGGAGCGGAGACAGGGAGCGAGACAGGGAGGGAGACAGGGAGCGAGACAGGGAGGGAGACAGGGAGGCGAGACAGGGAGGGAGACAGGGAGCGAGACAGGGAGGGAGGGAGCGAGACAGGAGGGAGGGAGCGAGACAGGGAGCGAGACAGGGAGCGAGACAGGGAGGCGAGACAGGAGCGAGACAGGGAGGTAGGGAGGGAGCGAGACAGGGAGGGAGCGAGACAGGGAGCGAGACAGGGAGGGAGCGAGACAGCGAGACAGGGAGCGAGACAGGGAGCGAGACAGGGAGCGAGACAGGGAGCGAGACAGGGAGGTAGGAGGGAGCGAGACAGGGAGCGAGACAGGGAGGAGGGAGGAGACAGGGAGGAGGTAGGGAGGGAGGAGCGAGACAGGGGAGGGAGAGTGAGACAGGAGGGAGGGGAGCGAGACAGGGAGCGAGACAGGGAGCGAGACAGGGAGCGAGACAGGGAGGCGAGGCGAGACAGGGAGGTAGGGAGCGAGACAGGGAGGTAGGGAGGAGCGAGACAGGGAGCGAGACAGGGAGAGGAGCGAGACAGGGAGCGAGACAGGGAGCGAGACAGGAGCGAGACAGGAGCGAGACAGGGAGGAGGGAGCGAGACAGGAGGAGGGAGGGAGCGAGACAGGGAGGTAGGGAGGGAGCGAGACAGGGAGCGAGACAGGGAGGTAGGGAGGAGCGAGACAGGGAGCGAGACAGGGAGGTAGGGAGGGAGCGAGACAGGGAGCGAGACAGGGAGGTAGGGAGGGAGCGAGACAGGGAGCGAGACAGGGAGGCGAGACAGGGAGCGAGACAGGGAGGTGAGGCAGCGAGGCAGGGAGCGAGACAGGGAGGTAGGGAGCGAGACAGGGAGGGAGGGAGCGAGACAGGGAGCGAGACAGGGAGCGAGACAGGGAGGTAGGGAGCGAGACAGGGAGCGAGACAGGGAGGCGAGACAGGGAGGGAGGGAGCGGAGGGAGCGAGACAGGGAGCGAGCAGGGAGCGAGACAGGGAGCGAGACAGGGAGCGAGACAGGGAGCGAGACAGGGAGGGAGACAGGAGCGAGACAGGGAGGGACGGGAGCTGAGGCAGGGAGGGAGGGAGGAGCGAGGCAGGGAGAGAGCGAGCGAGAGCAGGGAGCGAGACAGGAGGAGGAGCGAGACAGGGAGAGGAGCGAGACAGGAGAGGGAGCGAGACAGGGAGCGAGACAGGGAGAGGAGCGAGACAGGGAGCGAGACAGGGAGCGAGACAGGGAGGTAGGAGAGGAGCGAGACAGGGAGGTAGGGAGGGAGCGAGACAGGGAGGTAGGGAGGGAGCGAGACAGGGAGGCAGGGAGGGCGAGACAGGGAGGTAGGAGGGAGCGAGACAGGGAGCGAGACAGGGAGGTAGGGAGGGAGCGAGACAGGGAGCGAGACAGGGAGGTAGGGAGGAGCGAGACAGGGAGCGAGACAGGGACGTGAAGGGAGCCAGACAGGGAGGGAGGAGCGAGACAGGAGGAGACAGGAGCGAGACAGGGAGGTAGGGAGCGAGACAGGGAGCGGAGACAGGGAGCGAGACAGGGAGCGAGACAGGGAGCGGAGGGAGCGAGACAGGGAGGGAGGGCGAGACAGGGAGAGCAGGGAGCGAGACAGGGAGCCGAGACAGGGAGCGAGACAGTGAGGCAGGAGGGAGGCAGGGAGGAGAGCAGGGAGGAGGCAGGAGGAGCGAGACAGGGAGGCGAGACAGGAGCGAGGCGAGACAGGGAGGCAGGGAGCGAGAGACAGGAGGGAGGGAGCGAGACAGGGAGACAGGGAGGCGCAGACAGGGAGCGAGACAGGAGCGAGACATGGAGACAGGGAGCGAGACAGGGAGCGAGACAGGGAGACAGGCAGCGAGACAGGGAGCAGACATGCAGCAGGAGCGAGACAGGGAGGAGACAGGGAGCGCAGACAGGAAGGGTAGGGAGGGAGCGAGACAGGGAGGTAGGGAGGGAGCAGGAGGGAGCGAGACAGGAGCGAGACAGGAGCGAGACAGGGAGCGAGACAGAGGGGTAGGGAGGGAGCGAGACAGGGAGGTAGGGAGGGAGCGAGACAGGGAGAGAGACAGGGAGCGAGACAGGGAGGGAGGGCAGGGAGGCGAGACAGGGAGGAGGCGAGACAGGGAGCTGAGACAGAGAGACAGGGAGCGAGACAGGGAGGCGAGGGAGCAGGGAGCGAGACAGGGAGGAGGTAGAGAGCGAGACAGGGAGGCAGGGAGGAGCGAGACAGGAGAGCGAGACAGGGAGCGAGACAGGGAGCGAGACAGGGAGCGAGACAGGGGAGCGAGACAGGGGAGGTAGGGAGGGAGCGAGACAGGGAGGTAGGGAGCGAGACAGGGCGAGACAGGGAGGGAGGGAGCGAGAGCAGGAGGGAGGGAGGTAGGGAGCGAGACAGGGAGGGAGCGAGACAGGGAGCGAGAACAGGGAGCGAGACAGGGAGCGAGACAGGGAGGGAGGGAGCGAGACGGGAGAGGAGCGAGACAGGGGCGAGACAGGGAGGCAGGGAGCGAGACAGGGAGGAGCAGGAGCAGGGAGCGAGCAGGAGAGCGAGGGAGCTGGAGACAGGGAGCGAGACAGGGAGCGAGACATGGAGACAGGGAGCGAGACAGGGAGCGAGACATGGAGACAGGAGCGAGACAGGGAGCGAGACAGGAAGGTAGGGAGGTAGGAGGGAGGAGACAGGGAGCGAGACAGGGAGGGAGGGGGAGCGAGACAGGGAGCGAGACAGGGAGCGAGACAGGGAGCGAGACAGGGAGCGAGACAGGAGCGAGACAGGAGCGAGACAGGGAGCGAGACAGGAGCGAGACAGGAGACAGGGAGCGAGACAGGGAGCGAGACAGGGAGACAGGGAGCGAGACAGGGAGCGAGACATGGAGACAGGGAGCGAGACAGGGAGCGAGACAGGGAGCGAGACAGGGAGCGGGCAGACAGGGAGCGAGACAGGGAGCGAGACAGGGAGCGAGACAGGAGCGAGACAGGGAGGGAGACAGGGAGGGAGACAGGGAGGTAGGGAGCGAGGTAGGGAGGTAGGGAGCGAGGTAGGGAGGAGGGAGCGAGACAGGGAGGTAGGGAGCGAGGTAGGGAGAGAGGGAGCGAGACAGGGAGGGAGGGAGGGAGCGAGACAGGGAGGGAGGGAGGGAGCGAGACAGCGAGACAGGGAGCCAGACAGGGAGCCAGACAGGGAGACAGGGAGCGAGACAGGGAGCGAGACAGGGAGGCGAGACAGGGAGGGAGACAGGGAGGCGAGACAGGGAGGGAGACAGGGAGGGAGACAGGGAGGGAGACAGGGAGCCAGACAGAGCGAGGCAGGGAGCGAGACAGGGAGCAGAGACAGGGAGCGAGACAGGGAGGGAGACAGGGAGGAGACAGGGAGGAGACAGGGAGGGAGACAGGGAGGGAGGGAGCGAGACAGGGAGGGAGGGAGCGAGACAGCGAGACAGGGAGCTGAGACAGGGAGCGAGACAGGGAGCGAGACAGGGGCAGACAGGGAGCGAGACAGGGAGGTAGGGAGCGAGACAGGGAGCGAAACAGGGAGGTAGGGAGGGAGCGAGACAGGGAGGGAGCGAGACAGGGAGGAGGGAGCCGAGACAGGGAGGGAGGGAGACAGCGAGACAGGGAGCGAGACAGGGAGCGAGACAGGGAGCGAGACAGGGAGCGAGACAGGGAGGCAGGGAGAGAGACAGGGAGCGAGCGAGACAGGAGAGGAGGGACGAGACAGGGAGGGAGCGAGACAGGGAGGGAGGGAGCGAGACAGGGAGCGAGACAGGAGCGAGACAGGGAGCGAGACAGGGAGCGAGACAGGGAGGTAGGGCAGGGAGGTAGGGAGGGAGCGAGGGAGGGAGGTAGGGAGAGAGCGAGACAGGGAGGTAGGAGGGAGCGAGACAGGGAGGTAGGAGCGAGACAGGGAGGTAGGGAGCGAGACAGGGAGGTAGGGAGCGAGACAGGGAGACAGGGACGAGACAGGGAGGCAGACAGGGAGCGAGACATGGAGCAGGGAGCGGACGGGAGCGAGACATGGAGAGCAGGGAGCGGGACAGGGAGCGAGACATGCAGACAGGGAGCGAGACAGGGAGCGAGACAGGAGCGAGACAGGACGGTAGGAGAGGAGCGAGACAGGGAGGTAGGGAGGGAGGTAGGGGAGCGAGACAGGGAGCGAGGACAGGAGCAGCAGGGAGGAGCGAGGGGAGGGAGGAGCGAGACAGGAGGTAGGGAGGGAGCGAGACAGGGAGAGAGACAGGAGACAGGGAGGTAGGGAGGGAGCGAGACAGGGAGGGAGGGAGCGAGACAGGGAGCGAGACAGGAGGGAGGGAGCGAGACAGGAGGGAGGGAGGTAGGGAGCGAGACAGGGAGGAGGAGGGAGCGAGACAGGAGCGTAGGGAGGAGCGAGACAGGGAGCCGAGACAGGGAGCTATGAGACAGGGAGGGACAGGGAGCGAGGCGAGGGAGGGAGAGCAGGGAGGAGCGACGACAGGAGGTAGGGAGACAGGAGCGAGACGGAGGGAGGGAGCGAGACAGGGAGGAGGAGGGAGCGAGACAGGGAGGAGAGCAGAGCGAGACAGGGAGCGAGACAGGGAGGAGGGAGCAGGGAGCGAGTCAGGAGGGCAGGGAGCGGAGACAGGGAGGACAGGGAGCGAGACAGGAGAGGGAGGAGCAGGAGACAGGGAGCGAGACAGGCAGCGAGAGAGTGGAGACAGGAGCGAGACAGGGAGCGAGACGAGGAGAGAGGAGGGAGGCAGGAGGGAGGGAGACAGGGAGCGAGACAGGGAGGGAGGGAGGGAGCGAGACAGGGAGCGAGACAGGGAGGCAAGAGGGAGCGAGAGGGAGCCGAGACAGGGAGCGAGACAGGAGCGAGACAGGAGCGAGACAGGGAGCGTGACAGGATGCAGTAGACAGCGGAGCCGAGACAGGGAGCGAGACAGGGAGAGAGACAGGACGGACAGGGAGACAGGGAGCGAGACAGGGAGCGAGACATGGAGACAGGGAGCGAGACAGGAGCGAGACATGCAGACAGGGAGCGAGACAGGGAGCTGAGTACAGGAGCGAGACAGGGAGCGAGACAGGGAGCGGAGACAGGGAGCGAGACAGGGAGCGAGACAGGGAGGGAGACAGGGGAGGGAGACAGGGAGGTAGGGAGCGAGGTAGGGAGGTAGGGAGCGAGGTAGGAGGGAGGGAGCGAGACAGGGAGGTAGGGAGCGAGGTAGGGAGGGAGGGAGCGAGACAGGGAGGTAGGGAGGGAGCGAGACAGGGAGGGAGGGAGGGAGCGAGACAGCGAGACAGGGAGCCAGACAGGGAGCCAGACAGGAGACAGGGAGCGAGACAGGGAGGCGAGACAGGGAGGGAGCAGGGAGGGAGACAGGGAGGGAGACAGGGAGCGAGACAGGGAGCGAGACAGGGAGCGAGACAGGGAGCGAGACAGGGAGCGAGACAGGGAGCGAGACAGGGAGCGAGACAGGGAGGCGGAGGACAGGGAGGGAGACAGGGAGGGAGACAGGGAGAGACAGGGAGGAGGCAGGGAGGGAGACAGGAGGGAGGCAGGGAGGGAGACAGGGAGGAGACAGGAGGAGACAGCGAGACAGGGAGGGAGGGAGCGAGACAGCGAGGACAGGGAGCGAGACAGGGAGCGAGACAGGGAGTAGACAGGGAGCGAGACAGGGAGCGAGACAGGGAGCGAGACAGGGAGGTAGGGAGCGAGACAGGAGGAGGGAGCGAGACAGGGAGCGAGACAGGGAGGTAGGGAGGGAGCGAGACAGAGACGAGACAGGGAGGGAGGAGCGAGACAGGAGGGACGGAGACAGCGAGACAGGGAGCGCAGACAGGGAGCGAGACAGGAGCGAGACAGGGAGCGAGACAGGGAGGTAGGGAGGAGCGAGACAGGAGCGAGACAGGGAGGTAGGGAGGAGCGAGACAGGGAGCGAGACAGGGACGAGGGAGCTAGACAGGGAGCGAGAGAGGAGCGAGACAGGGAGCGAGACAGGGAGGGACAGGAGCCAGACAGGGAGGAGCGAGACAGGGAGGTAGGAGGGAGCGAGACAGGGAGGTAGGAGGGAGCGAGACAGGGAGGTAGGGAGGGAGCGAGACAGGGAGCGAGACAGGGAGGTAGGGAGGGAGCGAGACAGGGAGCGAGACAGGGGGTAGGGAGCGAGACAGGGAGCGAGACAGGGAGGTAGGGAGGGAGCGAGACAGGGAGCGAGACAGGGAGGTAGGAGAGGAGCGAGACAGGGAGGCAGGGAGACAGGGAGGTAGAGGAGCGAGACAGGGAGCGAGGTAGGGAGCGAGACAGGAGCGTAGACAGGGAGCGAGACAGGGAGGTAGGGAGAGAGACAGGGAGCGAGACAGGGAGGTAGGGAGCGAGACAGGGAGGTAGGAGGAGCAGAAGGGAGGGAGGGAGCGAGACAGGGAGGAGGGCGAGACAGGGAGGGAGGGAGCGAGACAGGGAGCGAGACAGGGAGCGAGACAGGGAGCGAGACAGGGAGCGAGACAGGGAGCGAGACAGGGAGGCTGAGACAGGAGGGAGACAGGGAGGGAGACAGGAGCGGAGACAGGGAGGGAGGCAGGGAGGCGAGACAGGGAGGGAGACAGGAGCGAGACAGGGAGGAGACAGGGAGCGAGACAGGGAGGCAGGGAGCGAGACAGGGAGGGAGACAGGAGGAGACAGGGAGGGAGACAGGCAGGGAGACAGGGAGGGAGACAGGGAGGGAGGCAGGGAGGGAGGGAGCGGAGACAGGGAGGGAGGGAGCGAGACAGCGAGGCAGGGAGCGAGACAGGGAGCGAGACAGGGAGGTAGGGAGCGAGACAGGAGCGAGACAGGGAGCGAGACAGGGAGCGAGACAGGAGGAGGGAGCGAGACAGCGAGACAGGGAGCGAGACAGGGAGCGAGACAGGGAGGAGGTAGGGAGAGAGACAGACAGACAGGAGAGGTAGGGAAGCGAGACAGGAGCGGAGGGAGGCGAGGAGCGAGACAGGGAGCGAGACAGGGAGATGGAGGGAGCGAGACAGGGAGCGAGACAGGGAGGCGGAGGGAGCGGGGAGCGAGACAGGGAGGTAGGGAGGAGCGAGACAGGGAGGCGAGATGGAGGCGAGAGCAGGGAAGTAGAGAGAGGGAGCGAGACAGGAGGAGGGAGGGAGCGAGACAGGAGGAGGGAGGAGCGAGACAGGGAGGTAGGGAGGAGCGAGACAGGGAGCGAGACAGGGAGGCCGAGGCAGGGAAGCGAGACAGGGAGCTGAGACAGGAGGAGGGAGAGCAGAGGCATGGGAGCAGGAGGCAGGGAGGCGCGAGACAGGGCCGAGACAGGGAGGGGAGGGAGCGAGACAGAGTTGTGTGAGACAGGACGTGAGGAGCGCAGACAGGGAGGTAGGAGCCAGACAGGGAGCGAGAGCAGGGAGCGCAGATACAGGGAGGTAGGAGGGAGCCAGGGAGCGGAGACAGGAGGGAGGAGGAGTTCGAGACAGGGAGGTAGGAGGGAGCGAAGACGAGGGAGGGAGGAGCGAGGAGACATGGAGACGAGGGAGCGGAGAGCAGGGACAGGTAGCGAGGGAGCGAGGACAGGGAGCGAGACAGGGAGCGAGACAGGAGCGAGACAGGGAGCGAGACAGGTTGGAGGAGGCCGGGACAGGGAGCGAGAGACGGAGCGAGGGAGCTGAGACAGGTGGGAGCGAAGGAGTAGGAGGGGGGCAGGGCAGCATAGGAGGTGAGGCAGGGAGCGGCAGACAGTGGGAGCGAGACAGGGAGCGCAGGTGGCAGGAGCGAGGCAGGAGCAGGGAGACAGGTGAGGTAGAGGAGCGTAGGCAGGGAGGTAGGGAGCGAGGCAGGGAGACAGGGAGCGAGACAGGGAGCGTGGTCGAGGAGCGGAGACGTGAGGGAGGGGTCGAGCGAGGGAGGAGGAGGGAGGCCATGAGACGGGGGAGGAGGGAGGGAGAGGAGCGAGACAGGCAGGGAGGGAGACAGGCAGGGAGCAGAGAGGCGGGAGGAGCGCCAGACAGGAGGGGAAGG
>NW_027014176.1:0-14111 GCF_036934945.1 Oncorhynchus masou masou
AGACAGGAAACACAGGGATAAATACACTGGTACAGAGAGACAGGAAACACAGGGATAAATACACTGGTACAGAGAGACATGGAAACACAGGGATAAATACACTGGCCCAGAGAGACAGGAAACACAGGGATAAATACACTGGCCCAGAGAGACAGGAAACACAGGGATAAATACACTGGTACAGAGAGACAGGAAACACAGGGATAAATACACTGGTACAGAGAGACAGGAAACACAGGGATAAATACACTGGTACAGAGAGACAGGAAACACAGGGATAAATACACTGGTACAGAGAGACAGGAAACACAGGGATAAATACACTGGTACAGAGAGACAGGAAACACAGGGATAAATACACTGGTACAGAGAGACAGGAAACACAGGGATAAATACACTGGTACAGAGAGACAGGAAACACAGGGATAAATACACTGGTACAGAGAGACAGGAAACACAGGGATAAATACACTGGTACAGAGAGACAGGAAACACAGGGATAAATACACTGGTACAGAGAGACAGGAAACACAGGGATAAATACACTGGTACAGAGAGACAGGAAACACAGGCATAAATACACTGGTATGAGAGACAGGAACACAGGGATAAATACACTGGTACTGAGACAGGAAACACAGGATAAATACACTGGCCCAGATGATGAGTGATGATCTGTTACCCAATACAGAAACAAGAAGAACGTGTACTGTACCACATGTATATGATTCAAACAAATCACCTGGAACTTTTCTAAAAAGGCCCACGGGAAGGGGGCACCAGATGGGGCAGGGCTTTGAAATGTTGTGCAGACAAACACGTTCAACGGTGGAGGATTGTCTGAGCTCTTCAAACTACTTGAGAATAGTGGATCGAGCATCAAGTTCTTTTGGATTGCAGAGATCACGAAATACGACGAAGCGAGCCCAACAACCTCGCTGTGTCAAGGGAACCATGAAATTGCACCACGCCTACACAGTGGCAGGGAAAATAAACCACTTTGAAGTATATTCCTTCTGTAGCAGACCAAGCATCTGCAACACCTCTTTCAGTCGTGTCTAAGTGAACTTCAATGAAGAACACAACCAGGGAGAACACCATCACTGAGGTACAACAAGACAAAGCTGAGGCTGTGGCCAAGTCAACTCCTTGACTGAAAGTCTGTAGCAGATTTTTCATTGTCAGCTGCTCTAAGACCACTCCTTTTTAGGTCAGATGCTGAAGGTTATTTGGGGGAGGATGGAGAAACATGGAGTGATACATGTTTTTTTGTCTGGCCATCTGTGCCAGACTTTACCTTCTGTTATGAAGGAGATGTGAAGGCAATGATCAGTGAACCCTTCAGCCTAAGATCATCTCAGCTGTCTGACACAGACTGGGCTGTTTTCACACCACTCTAGTGCAGCAACAACCTCCAAAAACTGTTTGAGGAATGCAAGTTTGATTATTGTCAACTTCAATGGGTTTCTGTTACAACTTTTGCTGCAAAATGATAATTTGTCATAAATCTTTTTGAACCTCATGAATTGCTTCCACCTTTAAATGTTTTTAATTGGTCAATTTTAATCGTGTTTTGGATGTTTTAATGTTACATTCAAATGTTTTTACAAGATATTGCACAGAGCGATTTCCATTATTTTTATTCAATTTGTAATTGATTGTAATATGTTTTCTATTTTCATGTTTGAATGTCTTTAGAAGAACACAATGATTTCTTATATGTTTTGCAGCATAATGCATGGAATCATGTTTTTAGAAGTTCATTGCCAGGTGTAAAACGTTATTAAATCATTTGAGTGGTCATTTATTATTGTCATTTCATTGTTGAATAAGAAACCATACTTACTTTATGTGGTTTGAGTAAGAGAGAGGCTGGCTTCCGCAACCAGCAATGATAGTTTGTTACAACCAGTGTTTTTAAAGTAAAAAAAAAATATATAGATATATACAGTAAATATTTAATTGTCTCTGCAGAGAGGGTGTTATGAGGTTGCCAGTACACGGTGTTTCCTCCGTCACATTGGTGCGGCGGGTTGGAAGTTACAGTGCTGGTTGGGTTGTGTATCGGAGGACGATGACTTTCAACCTTGGTCTCTCCCTAGCCCGTACGGGAGTTGTTGCGATGAGACAAGATAGTAGCTACTAAAACAATTGGACACCACGAAATTGGGAAGAAAAGGGTAAAAATACAAGAACAAAAAATAAAAAGTACAGAGAGAGGCTCAGTCTATAAGAGAAAAGTGTTACATTTATATGGTTTTAATTTCTCTAACGGAAGTTTCAGTTAACAGTCATTCCAAATAAGGAGTCGTCCAGTGTGAAAGTCATTTTGACTCTTTATACTGTCCCTTTTACGTCTTTGATGTTGAATACCTCAGACCGCGTACAGGCATCCGGAAAGCATTCAGAGTCCTTGTATTTCTCCACATTTTGTTACTTTTAAAGCCTTATTTCCCTCTTCAATCGATACACAATACCCCACAATTTTTTGGGGTGCAAATTTATTTTTAAAAATTAAAAAAAAACAGAAATACCTTATTTCTGTAAGTATTTGGACCCTTTGCTATGAGACTTGAAATTATAATCAAATAAAATGTTATTTTGTCACATGGGCCAAATACAACATGTGTAGAGCTTATCAAGGAATGCTTACTTACAAGACCTTAACCAACAATGCAGTTCAAGAAATAAGAGTTAATAAAATATTTACTAAATAAACTAAAGTAAAAAACAAAATAAAAAGTATTACAATAAAATAACAATACCGAGGCTATATGCAGGGGATACCGGTACTGAGTCAGTGTGGAGGCTATATACAGGGGGTACCGGTACTGAGTCAGTGTGGAGGCTATATACAGGGGGTACCGGCACCGAGTCAGTGTGGAGGCTATATACAGGGGGTACCGGTACCAGTCATTGTGGAGGCTATATACAGGGGATACTGGTACCGAGTCAGTGTGGAGGCTATATACATGGATACTCTGTACCCGAGTCAGTGTGGAGGCTATATACACAGGATACCGGTACCGAGTCAGTGTGAGGGCTATATACAGGGGGTACCGGTACCAGTCAGTGTGGAGGCTATATGCAGGGGATGCCGGTACCGAGTCAGTGTGGAGGCTATATACAGGGGATACCGGTACGAGCGTCAGTGTGGAGGCTATATACAGGGGGTACCGTGCCCAGTCAGTGAGGCTATATACAGGGGGTACCTGTACTGAGGGTCAATGTGGAGGCTATATACAGGGATACCGGTACCGAGTCAGTGGAGGCTATATACAGGGATACCTGTACCGAGTCAGTGTGGGAGACTATATACAGGGGATACCGGTACCGAGTCAGTGTGGAGGCTATATACAGGGGATACCGGTACCGAGTCAGTGTGGAGGCTATATACAGGGGATACCGTACCGAGTCAGTGTGGAGGCTATATACAGGGGTACCGGTACCGAGTCAATGTGGAGGCTATATACAGGGGATACCGGTACCGAGTCAGTGTGGAGGCTATATACAGGGGATACCTGGTACCGAGTCAGTGTGGAGGCTATATACAGGGGATACCGGTACCGAGTCAGTGTGGAGGCTATATACAGGGGATACCGGTACCGAGTCAATGTGGAGGCTATATACAGGGTGTTACGGTACAGAGTCAATGTGGAGGCTATATACAGGGGATACCTGTACCGAGTCAGTGTGGAGGCTATATACAGGGGGTACCGGTACCGAGTCATTGTGGAGGCTATATACAGGGGATACTGGTACCGAGTCAGTGTGGAGGCTATATACAGGGGATACCTGTACCGAGTCAGTGTGGAGGCTATATACAGGGGATACCGGTACCGAGTCAGTGTGGAGGCTATATACAGGGGATACCGGTACCGAGTCAGTGGAGGCTATATACAGGGGGTACCGGTACCGAGTCAGTGTGGAGGCTATATACAGGGGATACCGGTACCGAAGTCAGTGTGGGAGGCTATATACAGGGGATACCGTGCTGCGGAGTCAATGTGGAGGCTCTATAAGGATACCGGCACGAGTCAGTGTGGAGGCTATATACAGGGGATCTTCTACCCCCGTATCTCTCTCTCTTCTATTCCTCTCTGTATCTCTCTCTATTCCTCTCCGTATCTCTCTCTCTCTTCCTCTCCGTATCTCTCTATTCCTCTCCATATCTCTCTTCATCTCCTAGGATTTCTCTTCTCTTTCATCTCTGTATCTCTCTCTATCTTCATCTCCGTATCTCTCTCTCTCATTCCATCTCATATCTCTCTTCTATTCCTCTCCATATCTCTCTCTTCATCTCCGTATCTCTCTCTCTCTTCATCTCCGTATCTCTCTCTCTATTCACTCTCCGTGTATCTCTCTCTCTCTTCCTCTCCAGTACTCTCACTCTCATTCCTCTCTGTATCTCTTTATATTCAATCTCTGTATCTCTCTCTATTCCTCTCCGTATCTCACTCTATTCCTCTCCGTATCTCACTCTATTCCTCTCCATATCTCACTCTATTCTCTCTCCTATATCTCACTCTATTCCTCTCTGTATCTTAATGTCTGTCTCATTCTCTCTGTATCTCACTCTATCTCTCTCCATGTCTTTATTTCTGTCTCTCTTTCTCTCTCCGTTTTTTCTCTTTCTCTCTCCATATCTCTCTTTCACACATAATGTTTCATGTTGATTATTTCTTTGGGTGAAGCCAGGGGACAATCATCTTGTTTAATAGTGTCCTCTCTTCTCCTTTCATATCAGTCAGAACACTACTACAAGAAGGAATCCATAACAACAAACCCAGCTTACCTCCCTTTAATAACAGCCCTGATGGTGAAATTCTCCTGATTATTAGGCAGGACTTCAATCCACAGGATTGACAGAGCCCTTGTGAAAAAGATGAGCTGTATTTAAAAGGCAAAGACCGTATACTGATGGAGATAGTTGGAGTGGGAAGATGTACACACAAGTTGAGACAGTGATGGGTTTTGACATCGTCTTGTTGTCTCACTGAAATCCCTCCCCGGGAGGCCTGTTTCTGAAGGATGTTCCTGAATATCAGATTGTGTCTGCTTGTGTGTGGTGGGAGGATTAAGTGGGCAAATGACTTTAAAGTGACACGCAATGATACCCAGAGAAAACCTCTCAGAATGTGTAACATCTCAGAAAGTATGAGAGCTTGTTGTTCTCGCTGAGGCCTATCTATCTCTGACCAGCAGCACATAGCTCACACAGAGACAAGCAGTGGAGTGGTCCTTCAGTCTCAAACCTAACACAGCTCTCTGTCCTCTCAAACCTAACACAGCTCTCTGTCCTCTCAAACCTAACACAGCTCTCTGTCCTCTCAAACCTAACACAGCTCTCTGTCCTCTCAAACCTAACACAGCTCTCTGTCCTCTCAAACCTAACACAGCTCTCTGTCCTCTCAAACCTAACACAGCTCTCTGTCCTCTCAAACCTAACACAGCTCTCTGTCCTCTCAAACCTAACACAGCTCTCTGTCCTCTCAAACCTAACACAGCTCTCTGTCCTCTCAAACCTAACACAGCTCTCTGTCCTCTTAAACCTAACACAGCTCTCTGTCCTCTCAAACCTAACACAGCTCTCTGTCCTCTCAAACCTAAAACAGCTCTCTGTCCTCTCAAACCTAACACAGCCTCTCAAACCTAACACAGCTCTCTGTCCTCTCAAACCTAACACAGCTCTCTGTCCTCTCAAACCTAACACAGCTCTCTGTCCTCTCAAACCTAACACAGCTCTCTGTCCTCTTAAACCTAACACAGCTCTCTGTCCTCTCAAACCTAACTACAGCTCTCTGTCCTCTCAAACCTAAAACAGCTCTCTGTCCTCTCAAACCTAACACAGCTCTCTGTCCTCTCAAACCTAACACAGCTCTCTGTCCTCTCCAAACCTAACACAGCTCTCTGTCCTCTCAAACCTAAAACAGCACACTGTCCTCTCTGTTCTCTTAACAACATGTTCTGCCCAACTTTCCACTGCCGTACTGCACTCTTGCAGAAGTGTGTGATCTAAAGTGTTCATAAAGTTTATGTCAAGTACACTTCTATGTGCATAGACGTGTAGAGATGTGTCAGTTAAAAGTGTAGAAGTGTGTTTGAAGTAGAAGTCTTTAAGGGAATTTCACCCTGGGAGAATCTAGGCTTGTTTTCATCATGTCCGAGGTATTTCTAGGACAGTGAGATGTGTTTCACACATAACTGCCTAGGAGGAAGGCAGGTCTGGGGTTCTCGTTGAACGATACACCCTATGACAGCTTCCTGTGTATTGATGGGCGGTGATTCGTGCTCAGGTCCCCGTCCCTCTCCGGGCTTTTTTGAAAGGAGGCGGACACTAACAACACAATCCTTTGGGCCAAACTGAATGTACTGACCAGAAGCAATAGCTTCAAGTAAGTCCTCTTATCAACACGAATTCTATGATGGGATAATGTTTGGATGTTCTATTATCTCCATGGTTACGTTCAACCATACATGTTTCAACCGGAATATAGCAAAGTGGATTGGAAACAAAGTTGGATTTAGCCAACATTTGAAGCTCAGAGCTGATGCCAGCACTAAGAGGGCGATGACAAATACGCTGTAAGTTATTTTTCCTGCAAGCCACCTTGCTACCTAGCTAATGTTAGTTTATCTACTGAAACCCATATTCAGGTGAAATAACAATCTAATGTTTATATCCCAGGACAAATTAGCTAGCAACACCATGCTAGCTAAATAGGACAAATTAGCTAGCAAGTGAAAGCTAACTAGCTAAATTGCCATGAATGTTTCATGTTTTTCGATCTGTCCCCAAATTAATGTCATTGGTTCAGTTTGTTTTGATATTTTAACCTGTGTGTCGTGATCGCATTTGGTGCAGGGGGACAAATTACATTTATGCACGATGGCGCACGGGCGCAGACGGTTTGGGTTCCGTGTTAGATATGGCTACCCAGAGATGTGACCAAGTCGCTATTATTCGAGTCACAAGCAAGTCTCAAGTCACAAGGTCCGAGTCTGAAGTAGAACGGTTTAAGTCCAAGTCGTGCATTCGAAGAGCAAGTCGCGTCAAGTAACACGTTTTCAAGTCAAGTCTCAAGTCAAGTAACACGTTTTCAAGTCAAGTATCGAGTCAAGTAACTAGAATCATCTATAAATCTTTATCTATTTATTGAGGCTACCAGACAGATATTTTGATTATTTTGTCGAAAACATATTTTTATTAGCCTATGTAATTGTAAAATATTGACCTTTAGTTGTCATAAGGGCATGAAGTCAGCTGAAGGCAAGACAGGTTGACTTGCTCAGAGTGCAGATTTAATTACAGGTCTTGGTGATCTGATGGTGAAAGTGCCATATCACACAAAATATACAGGCAGATTTACCAAATATACACGGCAGTAGCCCAAAACAGATAGCCTCTGTATCAGGCTTAACCTGTGCTATCTAAACGGACACAGGTAGAGGGCAAGACTGTACAGCCTCACCTTGAGAAACCAAATGGACTCTGTCTAACAGGAGCTCAAACAGGTAGGCCCTAGATAATATAAACACTGACCCACAGAACCATACAATTACCCAATTGGCAATTACAACCAATAAACAGGTTCTGCAATGAAAAAGCCATTTCTACATATATTGGTACATTTGTCTTAATCAGACTTAATGATTATTGATGATATTTCAACACCATGCATACAGTGCCTTGCGAAAGTATTCGGCCCCCTTGAACTGCGACACCTTTTGCCACATTTCAGGCTTCAAACATAAAGATATACAACTGTATTTTTTTGTGAAGAATCAACAACAAGTGGGACACAATCATGAAGTGAAACGACATTTATTGGATATTTCAAACTTTTTTTAACAAATCAAAAACTGAAAAATTGGGCGTGCAAAATTATTCAAGGGGGCCGAATACTTTCGCAAAGGCACTGTTCTGACTCCAATGTGTGAGTGCAGTACCACCCGCCTATTTCTATGCACTCTGAGGCTCGCAAGCTCCTATTACGCACAGCAAAAATGACAGAGAGCCAGGACACAGACACACAGAACTCCGATATAACGCAGAAAATATGAACAAAGGAAACCAGAATTTAAATAAACAGACTTTGTACCTCATGAGTCTTGCGAACTGTTCCACGTGCACTAAACATCACTAAACATCACTAAACATTAAATCGCAAGACCTTGTACCTCATGAGTCTTGCGAACTGTTCACGTGCACTAAACATCACTAAACATCGCTAAACATCGCTAAACATTACTAAACATCACTAAACATCACAGAACATCAATAAACATCACAAAACATCACGAAACATCGCTAAACATCGCGCCAACTCAGAAAAGGGTAAGAAACAGTTAACTATAAGATGAAAATGTATCGTAGGCCTATCAAACATGAAACAGAAATACTACCTGTTGCAATAAACAGTACGGGATGGAATGATGAAACGCTTAGTAATTAGTGAAAGTATTAAATGGAATACAGATTTACCACAGCACACTGTCCTTTCTGTTCTCTTACCAACATGTTCTGCCCAACTTTCCACTGCCGTACTGCACTCCACTCTTGCAGAAGTGTGTGATCCTAAGAAGTGTTCATAAAGTTTATGTCAAGTACACTTCTATGTGCATAGACGTGTAGAGATGTGTCAGTTAAAAGTGTAGAAGTGTGTTTCAAGTAGAAGTCTTTAAAGGGGAATTTCACCCTGGGGGAATCTATCCCAACTAATTACAAATATGATGAATATATGATCAATGTCAAGCAATTGTTATATAACAAAGGACCAGTGGGCCCATGCTAGTAACTGTTGCTCCAATGCCGGTGAGTTTGCAAAGTAAACCGTTCATATTCTTGGTCAGCAAAATGTATTTTCTTATGGCAATCCTACAATTTGACGTTTTCGCTGCACCGTATCCTATAGATGTACAGCAAATCACCCGATCTGTTCACCAGCTCACCGACCTGTGTTGATTGACAGTTTATTGGTCCAAACAGAGTGCAGAGTGTGTGTTTCACGAGCCAGTCTGTTTTTTTTGTGTTTTTTTGCAAAATCGATGCTGAGACTACATGTAGCGTAATCCACGTGGACTCGGTGCCACACAACTATTGACAAAACATTACAAAACCTGGCTAGATCATTTCAAGTCATCAGTTTCAAGTCTAAGTCGAGCCGCCGGTCTTGAAGCTCCAAGTCAAATCTCAAGTTATGTTATTTTCTATCAACCTAGTCTATCAATATAGTCAATCTAATCAATCTAGTCTAGTCAAGTGTCAAGTCATCAAATTTGTGACTCAAGTCAAAACAGCAAATTGCAACGTTACAACCAGCCACTTAAAGCTAGGTTTTACTAGCAAATGGTAGCACATGACTGGATTGGCTGGCTAGTTAGCCTGGCACCTACTAACTTGTTATGCGCCACACCTCACGTTTGTAACTTGTTAGCAGACGTGTAACATCAGCAACTAAATAATTTTACGAACTAGCTATGTAACGTAATTGACATGGGTTGACATTGGTTATGGTCATGACCGTGGATGTATTTCTCACAAAATGATAGCCACTGCGCAAAATACAATTCCCAACAGATGTACATAAATAGTGTATATATATATATATATATATACTATTTATGTAGATATATACATATATATATATATATATATATATATATTCAGCTCGCTAAATTAGAAGAAACACTAATATTACAATATACTATTGTAAATCTCAAAACAACATTTGCCTAAGCATGCCATGACATGGCTGTAGGTTGATCCTACCTACCTAGGCTCATTTATATGGTCTGGTCACTGCAAAGGTTGAGGGTTATGCCATATTTCTTTCTGTTAGATATTGTTGTAAATGGAATCTCTGTGGCTATGCACATGTACCCATGTTCAACTAGTCTACCTTAATGTGTTATGTTATGCTGGCACAGTTCAGCTGTTGTGTAATAGAGTATCATGTATGATGTTTGTTACAGACGATACGTGTGGTGCCAACCTGGAGTGTATTCTAGATACAGAAACATAATCCCTTTGCTCTGCGTGTGTCCTTGTAGTTGGACTTATTCCGTGAACTGTAACCTCTCAAGGGATTAGACATTATGCTGGATTACCAGTATATGACTCATACGGAGCTGAATGGCAGTTTAATCATGACAACATTCCTCCCACAGCTTTACAAGTATTCCGTGAACTTTAACCCTCTCGAGGGATTAGACATTATGCTGGATTACCAGTATATGACTCATAAGGAGCTGAATGGCAGTTTAATCATGACAACATTCCTCCCACAGCTTTACAAGTATTCCGTGAACTTTAACCCGAGGGATTAGACTGCTGGAGGGATCATAAGGAGCTGAATGGCAGTTTAATCATGACAACATTCCCTCCCACAGCTTTACAAGTATTGGAACTTTACGAGGATTAGACATTATGCTGGTATATGACTCATAAGGAGCTGAATGGCAGTTTAATCATGACAACATTCCTCCCACAGCTTTACAAGTATTCCGTGAACTTTAACCCTCTCGAGGGATTAGACATTATGCTGGATTACCAGTATTCCGTGAACTTTACTACACTGACCATACCATATTATCTGACTGTATGTTCTTTTTGAATGGCAATGAATACCAGTTGTCTTCGCTTACAGATTGTTAGACCAGATAATGTGATTTAACCAAATATTTTTTGGTATCTTTTACTGGGAGTTACAGGATAGATGCTTTTTGTGTAGCACAGAGAATCTTTGATGACCAAACTTTTTTTTATACAGATTTTTTTGTTACATATATTTTACATATATTTATTTATATGTATATATTTTACATAATACATTTTACATACATGGTAGTTTTATATACAGCATTTACATGAAAATATATATTTTATATAGTGATGCACCGATATCACATTTTGGCCGATACTGATATCCGATATTTTCCTTGCCAAAAAACCCTTTACCGACAACCGATATTTAGAATTTTAGCGGCCTTTTAAGCATTCTCGTCCCAGTTAAATAGTTAACACACACGCATGGACACAGTGGTCTAAGGCACTGCATCTCAGTGCAAGAGGTGTCACTACAGTCCCTGGTTCGAATCCAGGCTGTATCACATCCGGACGTGATTGGGAGTCCCATGGGGTGGCGCACAATTGGCCCAGCGTCGTCCAGGTTTGCCGGGGTAGGCCATCATTGTAAATAAGAATTTCTTCTTAACTGACTTGCCTAGTTAAGTAAAGGTTACACACACACACACACACACACACACACACACACACACACACACACACACACACACACACACACACACAAGTTATTTTGTTGGCATTTACGTATGTCCTCATTACCAGTAAAACATAATCAAAACTTTCACTTTTCTTTCACTTTCTTGCTGTGCTGTTTCGTTGTTTCATTCTCAACCAGGATTTCTATGGAAATGCCTTTGGGTCTTTGGGTGTCAAAAAATATATACTATTTGACATGTCAAATAAGCTTGTTTGACCAACCAAGGACCTGAATATAGCTGCACATCACATAATAATTTAGCAGCGTTCATACATGTTTTAACGTAGTTGTTACACATTGATTACACTGTCACTCGTATTTCATATGTCACAACGATTCATCGATATGTATGCTATGATGCTGTATGCTATATGCTATAATGCTGGTAAAGTTGTCTCGCGCACCTGCAGTGCTGGTCATTAAAAAAAAAGCTAGCTTGTTTTTCCCCAAAAACATAGCTGGATAAGACTCTACAGAAAGTGGTGTGGGCTTCTTAGCCCTCAACTGTTTGGTCCTCTTGCAGAAGATGTGCTGGTACTGCACATCTCCTGGAAAGACATGGTTGTGGATTTTAGCATTTGACTCTTTTAGTGGAAGAGATTTAGGGAACACCTTTGCTGGTAAAGGATCAACTGAATGGGACAAGTGCTCATTGGCCAAATGCTCATTGGCTTCCCTTGCCTTCAATGCTACGACGTCAACAGTGTCCTACTCGTTTGGACCTGACAGTATCAGATAGATGGCCTCCTACACATTTTGAAACAGAGCGGCGCTGTTTTGCTCGCTCTGATTCTTTATCTGAGAGATACAATTCTTGCGAATTGAAAGAATATTATGAAACACAGAGAGCCATCAGCTAAATCATGTTAGGTTACCTCTAATCGAGGAATGCTCAGTTTTGTTGTGAAGGAAAAAAAAATCAAAAAAATCAATGGTATCACTTCTCAGCTGTTGTCCAAATGGATCCAAATTGATAATCTTTGGTCCCCATAAGGCGCATGACAGCCGTAAGTCACTGGCAGCATCGCGGTGAATCTCATTTTCACGCTGGCTTGTAATTAGCACAGCCAGGCACAGAACACCAAACAAACATGATGAAAAACAAACATTGTGCCTGCAGAAGTTCTGAGATGGCTGTGTGTTGTTGTGTTCACAATACCATCTTCCACGTTTATGAGCACGCCCCATCTACCTTAGCGGGCGGTATCTGCATTCGCTATCAAGGCCGGATTTTGTGGTTCGCTATGAGCAGAGGAATAAACATTTACGATAAAAAAGTTATGTTGTTATTATAGTAATGACTAAATGCCATCGGGGAGCATAGTGAAATTCCCTTTAAACCTCTTACACCTATGGTGGCGCTATTTCATTTTTGGAAGAAAAACGTTCCCGTTTTAAACAAGATATTTTGTCACAAAAAGATGCTCGACTATGCATATAATTGCTACTGTTCGAAAGAAAACACTCTGACGTGTCCAGAAATACAAATATCTTCTCTGTGCGTGCCCTTTAACGTGAGCTTCAGGCAAAACCAAGATGACTTGGCATCCAGGAAATGACAAGGATTTTTGAGGCTCTGTCTTTCATGATCTCCTTATATGGCTGTGAACGCAAGAGGAATGAGTCTGCCCTTTCTGTCGCTTTCCCCAAGGTGTCTGCAGCATTGTGACGTATTTGTAGGCAGATCATTGGAAGATTGACCATAAGAGACCACATTTACCACGTGTCCGCCCGGTGTCCTGCGCCGAAATTGGTGCGCAAAAGTCACCTGCCAGTATTTTTCCATGGGGCACAGAGAGAGAAGCAAGCTTCCACGAACTGCATGTCAATGAAGAGATATGTGAAAAAACACCTTGAGGATTGATTCCAAACAACGTTTGCCATGTTTCGGTCGATATTATGTAGTTAATCCGGAAAAGTTTCACGTTGTAGGTGACTGCATTTTCGGTTCGTTTCGGTAGCCAGGCGCAATGTAGAAAACGGAACGATTTCTCCTACACACAGACGCTTTCAGGAAACACTGCGCATCTGGTATGTGGCTGGGAGTCTCCTCATTGAAAACATCAGAAGCTCTTCAAAGGTAAATGATTTTATTTATTTGGTTATCTGGCTTTTGTGAAAATGTTGCGTGCTACATGCTACACAAAATGCTATGCTAGCTTAGCATACTCTTACACAAATTAGTCAATTTCTATGGTTCAAAAGCATATTTTGAAAATCTGAGATGACAGTGTTGTTAAGAAAAGGCTAAGCTTGAGAGCAAACGCATTATTTTAATTTTATTTGCAATTTTCAGAAATCGTTAACGTTGCGTTATGCTAATGAGCCTGAGGCTTAGTCACAATCCCGGATCCGGGATGGGGAGTTTCAAGAGGAAGGCATACTTACCAAGCCAGGAGAATTAAACCTAAGCATTACCCCCTGTAGCTGGGCTTATTACACAATATACCACACTTAGGTAGCCTACACACACTGCATGGACGACAATCATTCATTCCTCTCTCACACACACACACACACACACACACACACACACAAAACTTTCTTCCTTTGTTACCATGATGATGGGATGTGATGAACATCATTTTCTCCATGTCCAGAGAAGACAGAAGACTAAAACCCAAATACCCAGTCCCTGTATCTCCCCTTAACATGAGAACACATGCACACACACGTGCCACATGCATACACACATACACACAGCACTTGCTACTCCATCATCAGCAGACTCAGTAATTATATAAGAACACCGAGACAGTCCGCTCTTATAATAGCTCCTAACTGAAACACACTTAAAGGGAATTTCGCCCTATAGTCATTACTATA
>NW_027014177.1:0-14110 GCF_036934945.1 Oncorhynchus masou masou
TTCCATTGTCTCCTTATATGGCTGTGAATGCGAGAGGAATGAGCCTGCCCTTTCTGTCGTTTCCCCAAGGTGTCTGCAGCATTGTGACGTGTTTGCTTAGGCATATCCATTTGGAAGATTGACCATAGAGACCACATTTACCAGGTGTCCGCCCTGTGTCCCTGCGCCGAAATTGGTGCGCAAACCTCAGCTGCAAGTAGTTTTCCATGGAATTCAGAAGAAAGCACAGGCTTCCCACGAGCGATCATATCAATGAAGAGATATGTGAAAAAACACCTTGAGGATTGATTCCAAACAACGTTGCCATGTTTCGAGTCGATATTATGGAGTTAATTCGGAAAAGTTTGACGTTGTTGGTGACTGAATTTTCGGTTCGTTCCGGTAGTGCTGGGCCTGTGATGTACAAACGGAGATTTCTCCTACACACAGACGCTTTCAGGAAAAACTGCGCATTTGGTATGTAACTGAGAGTCATCCTCATTGAAAACATCCGAAGCTCTTCAAAGGTAAATGATTTTATTTATCTGGTTATCTGGTTTTTGTGAAATATTTGCGTGCTAAATGCTACTCAAAATGCTAAGCTAGCTTTGCATACTCTTACACAAATTAGTCATTGCTATGGTTCAAAAAGCATATTTTGAAAATCTGAGATGACAGTGTTGTTAAGAAAAGGCTAAGCTTGAGAGCAGACGCGCATTATTTTCATTTTATTTGCGATTTTCAGAAATCGTTAACGTTGCGTTATGCTGTTAGGCCTGGGGCTTTAGCCACGATCACGGATCCGGGATGGGGAGTATCAAGAGAGTTTAAACACATTTTCTGAACAATGTATAAACCTGAAGGATTCATGACATATTGATATCGCTTGAAGCATACTGTGATTGTCACGCCTGGTCGAAATATATTATGTTTATTCTTCATTTATTCGGTCAGGCCAAGGTGTGACATGGGTTATTGTGGTGTGTTTTTGTCTTGGGGTTTTGTGGGATGTCTAGCGTTAGTCTATGGCTGCCTGAGGCGGTTCTCAATCAGAGTCAGGTGATTATCGTTGTCTCTGATTGGGAACCATATTTAGGCAGCCATATTCTTTGTGTGTTTCGTGGGTGAGTGTCCTTAGTGTCCTTGTTCCTGTCTCTGTGTTAGTTTACACTAGTATAGGCTGTTTTGGTTTCAGTTCACGTTCTTTGTTTTTGTAGTATTTGTATTGATTCGTGTTTACGTTAGTTCATTAAACGTCGATCGCAATCTACCCGCTGCATTTGGTCCGACTCTCCTTCACCGCATGAAAACCGTAACAGTGATACATTAAAAGTATAATATGTATTTGCTCTAACATAAAATTTGTATATTTCTCGAAGGTATTTTGAAACTGACAGACTATGTATTTCTTTCTAGAGGCGTTTAACCTGGGGATGAGTAGCAAGCATTCATTTCATCCGGACGTGAAAATACTGCCCCCTGTCACCAAGAAGTTAAGCTCACTAGGGTAGGGGCACTATTTTGCCTCCGGATGAAAAACGTGCCCAAGGTAACTGCCTGCTACTCAGGCGCGGAAGCTAGGATATACATATCATTACTAGATTTGGATAGAAAACACTCTGAAGTTTCTAAAACTGTTAAAATAATGTCTGTGAGTAATACAGAACTGAAATGGCAGGCGAAAACCTGAAAAATCCATCCAGGAAGTGGGACTTTATTATGTTTTTAGTTTTCCATTGACTGCCTATACAAATTCCATTGACTTAGGACTCAAATGGCACTTCCTATGGCTTCCACTAGATGTCAACAGACTTTAGAAATTGTTTCAGGCTTGTATTCTGAAAAATGAGGAAGGAAGACCACTCCGAATTAGGTTTTTCATGTGCCTGACCTAGAGCATGCCTTGTTTTGCTTTTATATTGACAAAGCTTATGTCCAGTTGAAATATTATTGATTAATAAAAAACAACATGAGGATTGATTATTAACCTGTTATGGCTGCAATCCCGATACCAGAATCGATATGACAACTACCAGTGAAAATAGAGTGCGCCAAAATTCAAAGCGTCAGAAATCTCATAATTACAATTCCTAAAACATACATGTGTCTTATATGATTTTGAATGTGTATGATTTCAAATAGGCTTTTCAGTGAAAGCACTACAAACGATTATGTTAGGTCTCCACCAAACCACAATAAGCACAGCCATTTTCCAGGAAAATATAGCATTCACAAAAACCATAAACAAAGTTAAAATTAATCACTAACCTTGAATTATCTTCATCAGATGACACTCATAGGACTTCATGTTACACAATACATGCATGTTTTGTTTGATAAAGTTCATATTTATATTTTAAAATCTGAGTTTACATTGGCGCGTTAGATTCACCAGTTCCAAAAACATCAGGTGATTTTGCATAGCCACATCATTCAACAGAAACTTATCATATATCATAAATGTAGATGATAATATAGTTATACACATGGAATTATAGATATACCTCTCCTTAATGCAGCCGCTGTGTCCAGATTTTTCAAACGTTACGAAAAAGAAATGCATGTAATCTGAGACAGAGCTCAATTTAAAAACACCACAGCCGCAAAGATGGCGTCAACATAAACAAGAAATTTCATTATAAATATTCCCTTACCTTTGATGATCTACATCAGAAAGCACTCCAGGATTCCCAGGTCCACAATAAATGTTTGTTTTGTTCGAACATGTCTGTCCAAATACCTTCTTTTGTTAGAGCGTTTGTTATACATATCCAACGCTAATTCTGGTGAGCGTTATATCGGACAAAATATTGATATTACCGGTCGAAGAAACATTTAAAACTAAGTACAGAATCAATCATTAGGATGTTTTTAACATATAGCTTCAATAAAGTTCCAACCGGAGTATTCCTTCTAGTCTTCGTGAGCCATGGAGCGCAAGTGGTACCATGAGGAAAAAGCGCAATCACAAAATGGCTGCTTGATGGACAGCTGATATATTCTGCTCTCATTCACTCCCACAACAACATAGAAGCCTCATTATAATTTCTATTGATGGTTGATGTCTAGTGGAACCCCAGGCAGTGCAACATCATTCATATTATAGCAGCGTTCTTCTGTTGAAGGAGGAACGGAACTAAATGCAGCGTGGTGGTTACTCATATTTATTGTTGAAAAATGACTAGACATGAAAATACTGAAATGTACAAAAAAACAACAGACGGAAGCGTGAAAAAACTATACAGCCTATCTAGTGAAACTAAACACAGAGACAGGAACCGTCTCAAGTACTGCTGTGTCTGCCCCTCATCTTCTGGGTTCTGCCGACGATTCGTGGCTCTGTTGGTTAAGTGACTGTTTCTCACTCCGGAGACCCGGGTTCGTAACCGGGTCCTGACAGAAACACAGAGCCAAAAATGAACCCAGAGGCAGCCAGTTCACAGGACCTTGTTGCCATGCTGTCCCACCACCAGGAGACTGTCCAACGCCACGAAGCCGCCCTGGTTCAGCAAGAGACCTTAATGGCTATACATTCTCATCTTCTGTCGGAGATGCTGACTTCCATAAAGCAGATATCTGATCAACTTACCCTGGCAGCAGTTCCCGTCCCAGTACCTCAGATTCACGTACCCATGGCAGTTAACCCCCTGGCTGAACCTCGTCTTCCACCTCCCCAACGGTTCTCAGGTGATCCAAGTGCTTGTAAAGGATTTTTCACCCAATGTTCTCTCTCCTTCGAGCTGCAACCCTCGTCGTTTCCCACCGACCGGTCTAAGATCGCATATATCATCACCCTGCTGTCGGAAAAAGCCCTGGCCTGGGCTACTGCTGTGTGGGATGCCCATAGTTCCTGCTGTGCCAGCTACTCTGCCTTTGCTGAGGAATTCAAGCGAGTGTTTCAAGGCCCAAGCAGTGGTCCTGACTCAGCCAAACAGCTCCTGACTCTCCACCAAGGTCGGCGCAGCGTGACCGAACTATGCCATCCAGTTCCGCACGGTGGCAGCAGCGAGTGGCTGGAACAACGAGGCGCTCACAGTGTGCTTTCTGAAAGGACTTTCCGACACTTTCCAAGATGAACTGGCCACTCGGGAACCACCGGACAATCTCGAGGCTCTGATCAAGTTGGCCTCACGCATTGACCAGCGTCTGAGAGAGAGAGAACTCAACCGTAGACCTCTAGCCCCTAGCCCTATCAGTCCCAGCTCCGAGTCCCCACCTTTATCCTCGCTGGCTCCACCGGAACCCATGCAGATTGGAGCGCATCTCCCAGGCTGAGAGAGACCGCCGGATGATGGAGCGACGCTGTCTATATTGCGGCAAACCGGGCCATTTCCGTTCCACGTGTCCGGGCTCCAGGGAAACGCTCTGTCCCGTACAGACCGGGGGAACTGTAACGGGAAACATAACCTCCTCCCATCCGTCCAACTCCCGTCTGCTCATTCCAGTCACCCTTTGCTGGGACAACCACAAGCTTCACCTTCAAGCCTTGGTAGACTCTGGAGCCGCAGGTAACTTCATGGATGGTGTCTGGAAGCGAAAGGAGAATAAGTTCCCTCACAGACTGCTCTGAAGTAGACCCATAGAGGTCACCCATTGGATCGGCCTTTGGGATCTCTGGACTTGTCACTCATGTCACTACCTCCTTGCGACTTTCCAGTTACCTTTTAAATTGATGGTTTCATTTTGATCTCCTGTTCGAGTTCCCTCTAGTCCTTGGATACCCCTGGCTTCACAGCCATAACCCTCACATCGACTGGTCTGTAGGCACTATCAGCAGTGTGAGTCCTCGTGCCAGAAGCTGCTTGTATTTTCCAGAAATTCAGTTCTGTCCAGTCTAGAATCCATATTTTATTGGTTCACAGGTATTTACCATGACCTCAAACTGGTGTTTATCAACAGAGGGGGCCACCATGCTACCACCCCATAGACCTTACGATTGCCCCATCGACCTGTTTCAGGCACTTGCCCCCCAGGGCCTGATCTTTCCTATCTCACCCGAAGCTGCTATGGATACTCACATCAAGGATAGCTCTGGAAGCAGGCCTGCGCGCCCATTCACTCCCGGCGGGTTTTTGGTTTTTCACAAGAAAGACGGATTACGCCCTGCATCGACTACCGGGACTCAATGCCATAACCGCTTCGTAACCGCACTACCCTTATGGCCACAGGCTTCGATGCCCAGGAAGCAGTTGTTTTCACTAAGCTTGACCTATGAACGCATACCATCTTGTGCGGATCAGACCTGGTGACAGTGGAAGACCGTTTCAACACGCCTACTGGTCACTATGAATACTTGGTGATGCCTTCGGCCTGACCACCGCCTGTTGCACGGCCCAAGGGCCATAAACAATGTGCTTAGGGATATGCTTAACATATTTGTTTTAGTTTACTTGGAGGACATCCTCTATCTTTTCGATTCTCACAGAACACACAAAGCATGTCAGACAAGTACTCAAACGCTCCTAGACAGCCATCTGTACGTTGCCGGAAAATGTGAATTCCATTCATCCCGAAATGTTCCTGGGATTTGTAGTGGAACCCGGTCGAAGTCCAAATGACCCCAGGAAGGTAGGGGGCGGTAGCGGATTGGCCCACTCCCAAATCCGTTAAGGAAGTTCAGCGTTTCCTGGCTTCACAAACTTTTATCGCAAGTTCATCAAGAACTTCAGCTTGGTGGCAGCCCCTTCCCCAGCTTTAACCAAGGGTGGCAATGCAAGGTTTTTTGTGGGGACGAGAAGCTGAGACGGCCTTCCAAGGACTCAGCGTGTCCTCTCTGCTCCCATCCTGATACTACCGACTACGGATGAACCGCTTGTGGTGGAGGTAGACGATCAGAGGTTGGGGTTGGAGCTGTCCTGTCTCAGAGGGGTGAAGACAAGAAGCTTCATCCGTGCGCTTTCTTCTCACACCGCGCTTACCCCAGCTGAGAGGAACTACGATGGGGGATCGTGAACCTAGCTGCTAAGATGGCATTGAAGGAATGGGAGACACTGGCTCGAGGGGGCTTTCTCACCCGCTTCAAGTGCTTACGGACCACAAAATCTGGAGTATATCCAGCAGGCTTAAGCGCTGAACCAGACAAGCTAGATGGTCTCTTTCTTCAATCGATTCCAGTATATCCTCACCTATCGCCCGGGTCGAAGAATCTCAAAACCGGATGCCCTGTCCCGAGTCTACGCTCCTGCCAATCGAGATGACACGGACATGCCTGTCCTTCCTGCTGCAAGATCGTGGCTCCGATCTCGTGGCAAGTTGAGGATACCGTGAGACGAGCTCAAGCTATCGAACCGGACCCGAAAGGAGGTCCTGCCAATCGGTTGTTTGTCCCCAAGGCAGTGAGGACTCAGGTCTTTCTGTGGGGGCACTTCCGCCTTACCTGTCACCCGGGCGTAGGTCGCACCTTGGAGTTCATCCAGCGTAAGTTCTGGTGGCCTACCATAAGAGAAGACGTTGCCACTTTCACCAATGCCTGCCCCGTGTGCTGCCAGGGCACCTTCTCACCCTCCGCCTCAAGGACTCTTCACCCTTTACCTGTTCCCCACAGACCCTGGTCCCATATCTCATTGACTTTATTACTGGCCTTCCTCCATCCCATGGCAATACTATCCTAGTCATAATCGACAGGTTTTCAAAGGCGGCCAGGTTCGTCCCTCTGACTAAGTTACCTTTCTGCCAAGGAAACGGCTGAGTTGGTAATTAATCATGTGTTTTGAAAGTCTTTGGCATTCTCAAGATATGGTTTCTGACAGAGGTCCCCAGTTCGCTCTCAAGGTTTTGGAAGGCCTTTCTGGCAACTCATGGGGCTTCTGCCAGTCTATCTTCAGGGTACCATCCGAGTCCAACGGCCAAACAGAGAGGATGAATCAAGAGCTGGAAACCACTCCTCCTCCGATGGGCGACTCAGATCAACCCGGGTCATGTCGCCCTTATTGTTTGGGCCGAATACGCGCACAACACCTTGCGCTCCTCCTCCACTGGTATGTCCCCGCACAAAGTCAGTTTGGCTATGCCCTCCATTGTTCCCGGGACCAGGAGGCAGAAGTCAGAGTGCCTTCAGCCTTGAAGTTCGGCAGACGCTGTCGGCTTATGTGGAGGAAGACCCGTCTTAATCTTATGCTACTCACAGGGGCCTAACAACAAGCCAACAGACGCCGTCCCGGGCCTACTCCTGCGCCCGGCCAGAGAGTCTGGCTCTCCACAAGAGACTTACCACTACGGGTGGAGTCTCGCAAGCTGTCCCAAAGATACATCGGTCCCTTTAAGGTTGCCAGGAGAGTTAACCCAGTTTCTTATCGCCTACACTTACCCAGATCCTTTAAGATTAATCCCACGTTTCATTTCCTTATTAAACCTGTTGTTTTTTCTCCCCTTGTCCCGGCAGACAGACCTCCGCCTCGTGTCATTGGAGGCCAGCGGGCTTATACCGTCCATCGGATACTGATTCCCGCCCGGTGCAGCGGTCCTGGCAGTATCTGGTGGACTGGGAAGGCTACGTCCCGAGGAGCGCCTCCTGGGTTCCTGCCAAGACATACTGGACCCTGACCTCATTCGTCAGTTCAGGGCCCTCCACCCCGAGAGAGGCTGGTAGAAACGCCAGGAGCCGTTCCTAGGGGGATTCGTCAGGATTTGGCCAGGTTGTTCCGGTTTTTGGTCACTAGATGCCCCCATTGTGCTTTTTGACCTTTGCTTTCCCTTGATCCCCATTATTATTTGCACCTGTGCCTCGCTTGCCCCTTGGATTGTACGAAACCCTTAGTTTCCCTCAGTTCTTTGCTCTGTGTTTGTATGTTAGCACCCAGCCCTAGTATTCTGTGAACTCTGTTTATCCCAGTGGACGCTCTTGGAATTCTGTTTTTTGTTCTGTTTATTTATTTTTGAGTATCTTTTGAGGTTTTTTATGCTATACCTACCTCCTGTGGATTTACCTTTGTCTTGGAGGATTACTCTTGTGGATTACCTTGTTCTTGTGGAATTCCTTTTGAGGTTGTGGAGTTACATGTTTTCCTGAAGAACTTCACTTTTTACTTTATTAAATACACCGTCTCAAGTACTGCTGTGTCTGCTCATCTTCTGGGTTCTGCCGACTATTCGTGGCTCAGTTGGTTAAGTGACTGTTTCTCACTCCGGAGACCCGGGTTTGTAACCGGGTCCTGACAGGCTCTGGGTTCTGGTCTCCTCCTTGGCTCCTCACAATAAACAGAGAGAGTTGGCTCAGGTCTGACTCCTGACTCTGCCACACTCTCCCTGAGCCCCCCAAGACATTTTTGGGGCTGACTCTCGGGCTTCCTAGCCAACCGTGTTCCCTCAGACGCTCGGCCCCCTCCGGCTGCCTCTGCCTCCTAAGTGCCTCCACCTGTTCCCATGGGAGGCGATCTCTTCCAGCCAGTATCTCCTCCCAAGTGTAACAACCCTGCCTTCCAAAACGTCTTCCCATGTCCATTCCTCCTTTCGCTGTTCCTGCAGCCGCTGCTGTCAAATACCACGCTTGGTCCTGTAGTGGTGGGTGATTCAGTAACGACGTTCTTCTGCTGAAGGAGGAGCGGACCAAAATGCAGCGGGTGGTTACTCATATTTATTGTTGAAAATGACTAGACATGTAAATACTGAAATGTACAAAAAAACAACAGGCTGTATAGTTTTTTCACGTTCCGTCTATCTAGTGAAACTAAACACAGAGACAGGGACAATCACCCACTAAAACACTCAAAGAATATGGTTACCAAATATGGTTCCCAATCAGAGACAACGATAATCACCTTGACTCTGATTGAGAACCGCCAGGCAGCCATAGACTACGCTAGACACCCCACAAAACCCCAAGACAAAAACACACCAATAACCCATGTCACACCCTGGCCTGACCCAATAAATGAAGATAAACATAATATATTTGACCAGGGCGTGACACATATCTCAAGGGATATCATTGGGGACTCTGGTGAATACATACAAAGCCCAGATATCTCACTTCCTGTTTTGATTTATCCTCAGATTTTGCTTGTCATATGAGTTCTGTTATTCAGAAACTTTAGACTGTTTCTATCCAACACTAATAATAATATACATTATTATCTAAAGACTGATTTAAACATTATTGAAGATTTATGATAAAAATCCTAAAGATTGATTCTATACACGTTGGACATGTTTCTACGAACTGTAACATAACTTTTTAAACTTTTGTCGGAACTAAGTTACTAAGCATTGAGCATTTGGATTACTGGGCTAACCGCGCAAACTTTATCGAACAAAACAAACATTTATTGTGGAACTGGGATTCTGGAAGTGCATTACGATCAAGATCATCAAAGGTAAGTGAACATTTATAACGCTATTTCTGACTTTGTGACACCTCTCCTTCTTTAAAAATGGCTGCATGTTTTTCTGTGGCTAGGTGCTGACCCTAACATAATCGCACGGTGTGCTTTCACCGTAAAGCCATTTTGAAATCTGACCCAGCGGTTACGTTAAGGAGCAGTGTATTCATAATTCCATGCATAACACTTGTATCTTTTATAAATGTTTACTTTGAGTATTTCTGTAATTTGATGTGAAAACCGGATGTTTGTTTGAGACAATGCATTTCTGAACATAACACACCAATTTCAAATGAGGTTTTCGGACATAAAGACTTTATCGAACAAACACACATTTATTGTGTAACATGACGTCCTGTGAGTGCCATCTGTTGAAAATCAAAGGTTAGTGATTAATTTAATCGCTATTTCTGACTTTTGTGAGCCCTCTCCTTGGCTGGAAAGTGGCTGTATGGATTTCTGTGCCTGACCTACATCGCTTGGTGTGCTTTCACCCTAAAGCCTATTTGAAATCGACACTGTGACTGGATTTACAAGAAGTGTACCTTTAAAATGGTGTATAATACTTGTATGTTTGAGGAATTTTAATTATGGGATTTCTGTTGTTTTGAATTTGGCACCCTGCAATTTCACTGGCTGTTGGCGAGGTGGGACGCTATCTCTCCGTCCCACATTTTTTTTACATTTCGCCTTTATTTAACCAGGTAAGCTAGTTGAGAACAAGTTCTCATTTGCAACTGCGACCTGGCCAAGATAAGGCATAGCAGTTTGACACATACAACAACACAGAGTTACACATGGAATGAACAAAACATACAGTCAATAATACAGTAGAAAACATTTTAACAAAGTCTATATACAGTGAGGCAAATTAGAATAAATAAGTTAAGGCAATAAGTAGGCCGTGGTTGCGAATTACAATATGGCAATTAAACACTGGAATGGTAGATGTGCAAAAGATGGATGTGCACGAGAGATACTGTGGTGCAAAGAGCAAAATAAATAAATACAGTATGGGGATGAGGTAGATAGATGGGCTATGAACAGGCAGGATCTGTGAGCTGCTCTGACAGCTTGTTCTGAAGCTAATGAGAGAGATGGGAATCTCCAGCTTCAGTGATTTTTACAGTTCATTCCAGTTAGGTGGCAGCAGAGAACTGGAATGAAATGAGAAATTGACTTTGGGGTGACTCAGTGAGATATACCTGCTGGAGCATGTGCTACGCAGTGGGTGTTGCTATGGTGACCAGCAAGCTGAGATAGGGCAGGGATTTACCTAGGCAGAGACTTGTAGATAACCTGTAAGTCACTGTAGCCAGTGGGTTTGGCGACGAGTATAGCGAGGGCCAGCCAACGAGAGTGTACAGGTCGCAGTGGTGGGTAGTGCATATGGGGCTTCGGTGACAAAACGGATGGCACTGTGATAGACTACATCCAGTTTTCTGAGTAGAGTGTTGGAGGCTATTTTATAGATGGCATCGCCTTGAAGTCCAGGATTGGTAGGATCACCAGTTCTATGAGGGTATGTTTGGCAGCATGAATGAAGGAAGCTTTGTTGCGAAATAGAAGCCAATTCTAGATTTAATTTTTGATTGGAGATGCTTAATGTGAGTCTGGAAGGGGTGTTACAGTCTAGCCAGACACCTAGGTATTTGTAGATATCCACGTATTCTAAGTCAGAGCCGTCCAGAGGTGATGCTGGATGGACGGGCAGGTGCGGCAATGATCGGTTGAATAGCATGCATTAGTTTTATTTGCGTTTAAGAGCAGTTGGAGGCCACGAAAGGAGAGTTGTATGGCATTGAAGTTTGTCTGGAGGTTAATTAACACAGTGTCCAAAGAAGGGTCTGCGTAGAGGTGGATTAGAGAATCACCAGCAGAGTGACATCATTGATGTATACAGAGAAGAGAGTCGGCCCGAGAATTGAACCCTGTGGCACCCCCATGCCAGAGGTCCGGACAACAGGCCTTCCGATTTGACACACTGAGCTCTATCAGAGAAGTAGTTGGTGAACCAGGCGAGGCAATCATTTGAAACCAAGGCTGTTGAGTCTGCCAATAAGAATGTGGTGATTGACAGTCGAAAGCCTTGGCCAGGGTTCGATGAATACAGCTGCACAGTAATGTCTCTTATCGATGGCGGTTATGATATCGTTAAGGACCTTGGCAGTGGCTGAGGTGCACCCATGACCAGCTCGGAAACCAGATTGCATATAGCGGAACGATGTGGTACGATGTGATTCAAAATGGTCAGTAATCTGTTTCTTAACTTGGCTTTCGAAATACCTTAGGAGATGCAGGGTAGGATAGATATAGGTCTGTAGCAGTTTGGGTCTAGAGTGTAACCCCTTGAAAAGGGGGATGACGCTGCAACTTTCCAATCTGGGGAATCTCAGACGATACGAAAGAGAGGTTAAACAGGCTAGTAATAGGGGTTGCAACAATTTCGGCAGATAATTTTAGAAAAGAGATTGTCTAGCCCGGCTGATTTGTAAGGGTAAGGGTCCAGATTTGCAGCTCTTTCAGAACATCAGCTATCTGGATATGGGTGAAGGAGAAATGGTGGGGGCTTGGGCGGGTTGCTGGAGGGTGTCGGGCAGTTGCGCGGGGTAAGTAGCCAGGTGGAAACTATGGCTAGCCGTCAGAGAAATGCTTATTGAAATTGTCAATTATAGTGGATTTGTCGGTTGTAACAGTGTTTCCTAGCCTCAGAGCAGTGGGTAGCTGGGATGAGGTTCTCTTATTCTCCATGGACCTTACAGTGTCCCAGAACTTTTGAGTTTGTACTGCTGGATGCAAATTTCTGTTTAAAAAAGCTAGCGTTAGCTTTCTATCTTCCCTGAAAAGTTGCATATCAAGGGGGCCTTCGTGCTAATGCAGAACGCCACAGGATGTTTTTGTGGGTCAAGGGCAGACAGGTCTGGAGTGAACCCAGGGGCTGGCTATATCTATTCCTGGTTCTACATTTTTTGAATGGGGCATGCTTATTTAAGATGGTGAGGAAGGCACTTTTAAAGAATAACCAGGCATCCTCTACTGACGGGATGAGGTCAATGTCATTCCAGGATACCCGAAGCCAGGTCGATAAGAAAGGCCTGTTTGCAGAAGTGATTTAGGGAGCGTTTGACAGTGATGAGGGTGGTTGTTTGCTCGCAGACCCATTACTGATGCAGGCGTGAGGAGGTGATCGCTGAGATCTTGGTTGAAAACAGCAGAGGTGTATTTGGAGGGTGGTTAGTTAGGATGATATCTATGAGGGTGCCAGTGTTTACCGGATTAAAGGTTATATCTGGTAGGTTCATTGATAAAGTGTGAGATTGAGGGCATCAAGCTTAGATTGTAAGCGTGTCCCAGTTTAGGTCACCTAGCTGCATGAGCTCAGAAGATAGATGGGGGCAATCAAATCACATATGTTGTCGAGGGCACAACTGGGGGCAGAGGGTGGTCTATAATAAGCGCAACGGTGAAGACTTGTTTCTGGAAAGGTTCATTTTTAGAAGTAGAAGCTCAAATTGTTTGGGTACAGAGCTGGATAGTAAGACAGAACTCTGCAGGTTATCTTGCAGTAAATTGCAACATTTGGCAATTCCTTTGGCAGTTCTATCTTTTAGGAAAATGTTATAACTTGGATTGGAAATTGCAAGGTTTTTGGTGGTCTTCCTAGCCAGAGTTGAGCAGCAGGACATCAGGATTGGTGGAGTGTGCTAGGGCAGTAAATAAAACAAACTTGGAGGGGATTCTAATGTTAATAAATCCTGCTAGAGATCGGGCTACTTTTTCAACATTCTGTTACCAAAAATGGCAACATTTCAACGTCCTGCTACTCATGCCAGGAATATAGTATATGCATATGATTAGTATGTGCATAGACAACACTCTGACGTTTCTAAAACTGGTTCAATGATGTCTGTGGCTTCTAACGAAGCGACTGTTTCATGAAATCAAAAATCATAAAGAAGCCTGATCACAAAATGTTTGTGAAGAAAAAATCAATCATGATCTCTGTATTGTCTATTGCAAGGCATAATGGGTAGGGATGGGCTTACAGTTCCTACAGCTTCCACACGACGTCGCCAGTGTTGTGAAATCTATGCAGCTAAATCCTTGGTCATCTGAGTAATTGGCACTTCCTTTCGTCGGGTACACAGCAGGAAAAAATGGAAGTGGACTACGTTTTCCAAACTTGTTGCTATTGAATACAGATCGCTCCGTGATCAATTTGATTGTTCATTAACGTTTACTAATACCTAAAGTTGGATTACAGAAGTAGTTTGAAGTGTTTGTCAAAGTTTACAGGCAACTTTTTTAATTAAAAAAAATAACGTTGCGTTTAAAAATTGTGTTTTCCTGGATCTGACGGTCCTCATAAATGGACATTTTGGTTATACAAGGACCGATTTAATCGTAAAAGACCCAATTGTGATGTTTATGTGACATATAGGAGTGCCAACAAAAGAAGCTCGTCAAAGGTAATGAATGTTTTATATTTTATTTCTGCGTTTTTGTGTAGCCCGGCTACGCTAATTCTTTGATTTACGCCCCTTCTGGTAGTTGTGTTGCATGCTATCAGATAATAGCTTCTCATGCTTTTGCCGAAAAGCATTTTAAAATCTGACTTGTTGGCTAGATTCTCAACGAGTGTAGCTTCAATTGAGTACCCTGTATGTGAGTTTTAATGAACGTTTGAGTTTTAACGAGTGCTATTAGCATTTGGCATAAGCGCATTTGCATTTATTGTTGGCAAGTTTGGACGCTTGCGCGTCGGGTTGCCCAGAAGTTAACGTGCATGACCAAGGCTTTTACGGTTGCAGAAG
>NW_027014178.1:0-14109 GCF_036934945.1 Oncorhynchus masou masou
TAACCACTAGACTACCTGCCTCCCCTACACTCTAACCACTAGACTACCTGCCTCCCCTACACTCTACCTGCCTCCCCAACTCTAACCACTAGACTACCTGCCTCCCCACACTCTAAACACTAGACTACCCTACACTCTAACCACTAGACTACCTGCCGCCGCTACACTCTAACCACTAGTCTACCTGCCGCCCCTACACTCTAACCACTAGTCTACCTACCGCCCCTACACTCTAACCACTAGTCTACCTGCCGCCCCTACACTCTAACCACTAGACTACCTGCCGCCGCTACACTCTAACCACTAGTCTACCTGCCGCCCCTACACTCTAACCACTAGACTACCTGCCGCCGCTACACTCTAACCACTAGTCTACCTGCCGCCCCTACACTCTAACCACTAGTCTACCTGCCGCCCCTACACTCTAACCACTAGTCTACCTACCGCCCCTACACTCTAACCACTAGTCTACCTGCCGCCCCTACACTCTAACCACTAGACTACCTGCCGCCGCTACACTCTAACCACTAGTCTACCTGCCGCCCCTACACTCTAACCACTAGTCTACCTACCGCCCCTACACTCTAACCACTAGTCTACCTGCCTCCCCTACACTCTAACCACTAGACTACCTGCCTCCCCTACACTCTAACCACTAGACTACCTGCCTCCCCTACACTCTAACCACTAGACTACCTGCCTCCCCTACACTCTAACCACTAGACTACCTGCCTCCCCTACACTCTAGCCACTAGTCTACCTGCCACCTCTACACTCTAGCCACTAGTCTACCTGCCGCCCCTACACTCTTACCTGCTGCCCCTAGTCATCTGTAGCCAACACTCTAACCACTAGACTACCTGCCTCCCCTACACTCTAGCCACTAGTCTACCTGCCACCTCTACACTCTAGCCACTAGTCTACCTGCCGCCCCTACACTCTTACCTGCTGCCCCTAGTCATCTGTAGCCAACACTCTAACCACTAGTCTACCTGCCGCCCCTACACTCTAACCACTAGACTACCTGCCGCCCCTACACTCTAACCACTAGACTACCTGCCGCCCCTACACTCTAACCACTAGTCTACCTGCCGCCCCTACACTCTAACCACTATTCTACCTGCCACCTCTACACTCTAACCACTAGTCTACACACCTCCCCTACACTCTAACCACTAGTCTACCTGCAACCCCTACACTCTAACCACTAGTCTACCTGCCTTCTACTCTAACCACTAGTCTACCTGCACTCCTCTACACTCTAACCACTAGACTACCTGCCTCCCCTGCACTCTAACCACTAGTCTACCTGCCACCCCTACACTCTAACCACTAGGCTACCTGCCTCCCCTACACTCTAACCACTAGTCTACCTGCCGCCCCTACACTCTAACCACTAGTCTACCTGCCGCCCCTACACTCTAACCACTAGGTTACCTGCCTCCCCTACACTCTAACCACTAGGCTACCTGTTTCCTCTATACCTAACCACTAGGCCACCTGCCGCTACACTCTAACCACTAGTCTACCTGCCTCCCCTACACTCTAACCACTAGTCTACCTGCCGCCCCTACACTCACAACCACTAGTCTACCTACCGCCCCTACACTCTAACCACTAGTCTACCTGCCGCCCCTACACTCTAACCACTAGTCTACCTGCCGCCCCTACACTCTAACCACTAGTCTACCTGCCTCCCCTACACTCTAACCACTAGTATACCTGCCGCCCCTACACTCTAACCACTAGTCTACCTGCCGCCCCTACACTCTAACCACTAGGTTACCTGCCTCCCCTACACTCTAACCACTAGGCTACCTGTTTCCTCTACACTCTAACCACTAGGCTACCTGCCGCCCCTACACTCTAACCCCTAGTCTACCTGCCTCCCCTACACTCTAACCACTAGGCTACCTGTTTCCTCTACACTCTAACCACTAGGCTACCTGCCGCCCCTACACTCTAACCACTAGTCTACCTGCCTCCCCTACACTCTAACCACTAGTCTACCTGCCGCCCCTACACTCTAACCACTAGTCTACCTACCGCCCCTACACTCTAACCACTAGTCTACCTGCCGCCCCTACACTCTAACCACTAGTCTACCTGCCACCTCTACACTCTAACCACTAGTCTACCTGCCGCCCCTACACTCTAACCACTAGTCTACCTGCCGCCCCTACACTCTAACCACTAGTCTACCTGCCGCCCCTACACTCTAACCACTAGTCTACCTGCCGCCCCTACACTCTAACCACTAGGTTACCTGCCGCCCCTACACTCTAACCACTAGGCTACCTGCCACCCTACACTCTAACCACTAGGCTACCTGCCTCCCCTACACTCTAACCACTAGTCTACGCTGCCACCTCTACACTCTAACCACTAGGCTACCTGCCTCCCCTACACTCTAACCACTAGGTTACCTGCCTCCCCTACACTCTAACCACTAGTCTACGCTGCCACCTCTACACTCTAACCACTAGTCTACCTGCCTCCCCTACACTCTAACCACTAGTCTACCTGCCGCCCCTACACTCTAACCACTAGTCTACCTGCCGCCCCTACACTCTAACCACTAGTCTACCTGCCGCCCCTACACTCTAACCACTAGGTTACCTGCCGCCCCTACACTCTAACCACTAGGCTACCTGCCACCCTACACTCTAACCACTAGGCTACCTGCCTCCCCTACACTCTAACCACTAGTCTACGCTGCCACCTCTACACTCTAACCACTAGGCTACCTGCCGGCCCTACACTCTAACCACTAGTCTACCTGCCACCCTAGTCAGCTGTAGCCAACACTCTAACCACTAGGCTACCTGCCCCCCTAGTCAGCTGTAGCCAACACTCAACTCAACGGGCAAAAGGAGGAGTTTGGACTGAAAGGGGTTAACAGGTAGCAACATCCTCATTATTGGGTACCACTGAAGAACACTAGTTGTGCATGGCTCAGCTGTTTGTTCAATTACTAAAAACCCATCTGCAAGCTGACGACTATATGTGAGAAAGTGAAAATAGGCCGACACTAACCAGCAAATATAGAAAATGTGCTAGAGACTACAGATAGACTGCATAATGGGTTTTTTTTGACAGGGGGTGCAGGATCTATTTGACAGGGGGTGCAGGATCTATTTGACAGAGGGTGCAGGATCTATTTGACAGGGGGTGCAGGATCTATTTGACAGGGGGTGCAGGATCTATTTGACAGGGGTGCAGGATCTATTTGACAGGGGGTGCAGGATCTATTTGACAGGGGGTGCAGGATCTATTTGACAGGGGATGCAGGATCTATTTGACAGGGGGTGCAGGATCTATTTGACAGGGGATGCAGGATCTATTGACAGGGGGTGCAGGATCTATTTGACAGGGGATGCAGGATCTATTTGACAGGGGGTGCAGGATCTATTTGACATGGGATGCAGGATCTATTTGACATGGGATGCAGGATCTATTTGACAGAGGGTGCAGGATCTATTTGACAGGGGGTGCAGGATCTATTTGACAGGGGGTGCAGGATCTATTTGACAGGGGATGCAGGATCTATTGACAGGGGGTGCAGGATCTATTGACAGGGGGTGCAGGATCTATTTGACAGGGGGTGCAGGATCTATTGACAGAGGATGCAGGATCTATTTGACAGAGGGTGCAGGATCTATTGACAGGGGATGCAGGATCTATTTGACAGAGGGTGCAGGATCTATTGACAGGGGGTGCAGGATCTATTTGACAGGGGGTGCAGGATCTATTGACAGGGGATGCAGGATCTATTTGACAGGGGGTGCAGGATCTATTGACAGGGGATGCAGGATCTATTTGACAGGGGGTGCAGGATCTATTTGACAGAGGGTGCAGGATCTATTTGACAGGGGGTGCAGGATCTATTTGACAGGGGATGCAGGATCTATTTGACAGGGGGTGCAGGATCTATTTGACAGGGGGTGCAGGATCTATTTGACAGGGGGTGCAGGATCTATTTGACAGGGGGTGCAGGATCTATTTGACAGGGGATGCAGGATCTATTGACAGGGGGTGCTGGATCTTTCTGACAGGGGGTGCAGGATCTATTGACAGGGGGTGCAGGATCTATTTGACAGGGGATGCAGGATCTATTGACAGGGGGTGCAGGATCTATTTGACAGGGGGTGCAGGATCTATTTGACAGGGGGTGCAGGATCTGTGCAGGATTTGTTGGGGACTCATTAAGATATGTTTCTGCTTATCATTTCCAACATCTTGGTAGGCTGTTTGTTAGTCGACTTGTCTATATTTTTGTATTTTTTATTTAACCTTTATATATTTAACCTTTATATTTATATTTAACTAGGCAAGGGCTAGGCATGCCGTTAGCAAGACAACTTCCGGTGAAATTCAAATAAATAATCATAAAAATGATGGATATTAAACATATAGGTACATATAGAGTTGAAGTTGGTAGTTTCCATACACTTAGTTTGGAGTCATTAAAACTAGTTTTTCAACCACTCCACAAATTTCTTGTTACCGAACTATAGTCTTGGCAAGTCGGTTAGGACATCTACAAGTATTTTTCCCAACAATTGCTTACAGACAGATTATTTAACTTATAATTCACTGTATCATAATTCCAGTGGGTCATACACTAAGTTCACTGTGCTTTTAAACATCTTGGAAAATTCCAGAAAATGATTAAATGGCTTTAGAAGCTTCTGATAGGCTTAGTGACATCATTTGAGTCAATTGGAGGTGTACCTGTGGATGTATTTCAAGGCCTACCTTCAAAACTCAGTGCCTATTTGCTTGACATCATGGGAAAAACTAAATAAATCAGCCAAGACCTCAGAAAAAAATGTAGACCTCCACAAGTCTGGTTCATCCTTAAGGAGCATTTAGGTTTTACAGTATAGCCTTCTGGCCTACTCTACATTGACATCCTACACTATTTTAACATTTCTACAAACTTTCAAAGTGTTTTCTTTCCAATGGTACCAATTATATGCATATCCTGGTTTCAGGGCCTGAGCAACAGGAAGTTTGCTTTCGGAACGACATTCAGACAGGAAGTGGAATAGTGTGTAAATCCTAAGAATGAATACTTTAATCGAGTTGATATCTGTAAAGTTTTGTCTGTCATCTCTGATTCTTTTGCGGGGGAGAAAATGCAACCCCCTCTATGCAAATGCACCCCTATGCAAATGGCACCAGTTTGACTAGTTGTAATAAAATAGGAAATCTGTGAAAACGAACCAACATGTTTCTGATAAGATTTTCAGTTCGTCTTGGATGCATATTTTATGATTGAAATACTATCAGTTTTTATGATGCTGATAAAAATAGCACCTCCAGAGACAGTCCATAACTGCACATTCCCATTCTCTCAAGATGCTGAAAGAAAGAAATCATATTTCCCCACTTCTATTCCCAAGTCAAAACGCATTTTGGTGTATCATTTTACTGCAAGAAATTATTAATTCTGCAGGAGTTCATATTAAACTATGAGAGTTATAGACCTTCAGTCAGTGTCCAGATTTGAGTTTCCATTCAACCCATCCAGTAGGATACAGTTCCCTTGACGTGCAATAGGCCTATCTGATGTCTTGTGTTGTGACGGTCTAATTTGTAATTTGCTCCTCACATCTTCACCACATAACATAGCCAGCACTGCTGTCATCTTCTCTACTACTAACATAGCCAGCATTGCTGTCATCCTCTAACTACAACACATACCATAGCCAGCACTGCTGTCTGTCCTCTAACTACACCACATAGCGGCACTGCTGTCATCCTCTAACTACTACACCACATAACATAGCCAACACTGCTGTCATCCTCTAACTACACTGCTGTCATCCTCTAACTACACTGCAGTCATCCTCTAACTACACTGCAGTCATCCTCTAACTACACTGCAGTCATCCTCTAACTACACTGCTGTCATCCTCTAACTACACTGCTGTCATCCTCTAACTACACTGCTGTCATCCTCTAACTACACTGCTGTCATCCTCTAACTACACTGCTGTCATCCTCTAACTACACTGCTGTCATCCTCTAACTACACTGCTGTCATCCTCTAACTACACTAAATATTTCCCAAACGTTGCTTTTCTGTCTCTCCCTTCTCTTTATTTTCAGATTTCCATTTCAGAGCTTTTCTCTTATTAAATTAAAGTCTGACATTGTTCTTTTTGCCTCTGGATCTATGCTAACTTGTTCTGCCTGTTCCCAAAAGTATGTGGCCGCTTATAATGGTTTTGGATTTTTTTTGTGGCCCCCACCCCAATCCCCCGCCCCAATCCCCGCCCCAATCCGTAGTAGACAACACCATTCTGTATATTCTGGCCCTTCTTTGGACACTGTGTTAACAACCCTCCAGGCAAGCTTCAATGCCATACAACTCTCCTTCCGTGGCCTCCAATTGCTCTTAAATACAAGTAAAACTAAATGCATGCTCTTCAACCGATCGCTACCTGCACCAGCCCGCCTGTCCAACATCACTACTCTGGATGGCTCTGATTTAGAATACGTGGACAACTACATATACCTAGGTGTCTGGTTAGACTGTAAACTCTCCTTCCAGACTCACATCAAACATCTCCAATCCAAAGTTAAATCTAGAATTGGCTTCCTATTTTGCAACAAAGCATCCTTCACTCATGCTGCCAAACATACCCTTGTAAAACTGACTATCCTACCAATCCTCGACTTCGGCGATGTCATTTACAAAATAGCCTCCAATACCCTACTCAACAAATTGGATGCAGTCTATCACAGTGCAATCCGTTTTGTCACCAAAGCCCCATATACTACCCACCATTGCGAACTGTATGCTCTCGTTGGCTGACCCTCGCTTCATACTCGTCGCCAAACCCACTGGCTCCATGTCATCTACAAGACCCTGCTAGGTAAAGTCCCCCCTTATCTCAGCTCGCTGTTCACCATAGCATCTCCCACCTGTAGCATGCGCTCCAGCAGGTATATCTCTCTAGTCACCCCCAAAACCAATTATTTCTTTGGCCGCCTCTCCTTCCAGTTCTCTGCTGCCAATGACTGGAACGAACTACAACAATCTCTGAAACTGGAAACACTTATCTCCCTCACTAGCTTTAAGCACCAACTGTCAGAGCAGCTCACAGATTACTGCACCTGTACATAGCCCACCTATAATTTAGCCCAAACAACTACCTCTTTCCCTACTGTATTTAATTAATTAATTTATTTATTTTGCTCCTTTTCACCCCATTATTTTTATTTCTACTTTGCACATTCTTCCATTGCAAATCTACCATTCCAGTGTTTTACTTGCTATATTGTATTTACTTTGCCACCATGGCCTTTTTTTGCCTTTACCTCCCTTATCTCACCTCATTTGCTCACATCGTATATAGACTTGTTTATACTGTATTATTGACTGTATGCTTGTTTTACTCCATGTGTAACTCTGTGTCGTTGTATGTGTCGAACTGCTTTGCTTTATCTTGGCCAGGTCGCAATTGTAAATGAGAACTTGTTCTCAACTTGCCTACCTGGTTAAATAAAGGTGAAAAAATAAATAAAAAATCCCCCGCCCCAATCCCCCGCCCCAATCCCCCGCCCCAATCCCCCGTCCCAATCCGCCGCCCCAATCCCCCGCCCCAATCCCCCGTCCCAATCCCCCGTCCCAATCCCCCGTCCCAATCCCCCGCCCCAATCCGCCGCCCCAATCCCCCGTCCCAATCCCACGCCCCAATCCCCCGTCCCAATCCCACGCCCAATCCCCGCCCCTAATCCCCGTCCCAATCCCCCGCCCCAATCCCCGTCCCAATCCCCCGCCTCCATCCGCCGCCCCAATCCCCCGTCCCAATCCCACGCCCCAATCCCCGCCCCAATCCGCCGCCCCAATCCCACGCCCCAATCCCCGCCCCAATCCCCCGCCCCAATCCCTCGCCCCAATCCCACGCCCCAATCCCCCGCCCCAATCCCCGCCCCAATCCCACGCCCCAATCCCCGTCCCAATCCCACGCCCCAATCCCACGCCCCAATCCCACGCCCCAATCCCCCGTCCCAATCCCACGCCCCAATCCCACGCCCCAATCCCACGCCCTAATCCCCCGTCCCAATCCCACGCCCCAATCCCCCGTCCCAATCCCCTGCCCCAATCCCCCCGTACGTTCTACAGAGGGTAGGGCGTACGGCCCATTACATCACTGGGGTCAAGATTCCTGCCATCCAGGATCTATATAATAGGTGGTGTCAGATGAAGGCCACAAAAATTGTCAAAGACTCCAGTCACCCAAATCATAGACTGCTCTCTCACCTATCACACGGCAAGTGGTACCAGAGTACCATGTCTAGGTACAAAAGGCTCCTTAACAGCTTCTATCCCCAAGCCATCAGACTGCTGAACAGCTTCTATCCCCAAGCCATCAGACTGCTGAACACCTTCTACCCCCAAGCCATCAGACTGCTGAACAGCTTCTACCCCCAAGACACCAGACTGCTGAACAGCTTCTATCCCCAAGCCATCAGACTGCTGAACAGCTTCTATCCCCAAGCCATCAGACTGCTGAACAGCTTCTATCCCCAAGCCATCAGACTGCTGAACAGCTTCTATCCCCAAGCCATCAGACTGCTGAACAGCTTCTATCCCCAAGCCATCAGACTGCTGAACAGTTTCTATCCCCAAGCCATCAGACTGCTGAACAGCTTCTATCCCCAAGCCATCAGACTGCTGAACAGCTTCTATCCCCAAGCCATCAGACTGCTGAACAGCTTCTATCCCCAAGCCATCAGACTGCTGAACAGCTTCTATCCCAAGCCATCGGACTGCTGAACATCCAGACTGCTGAACATTCTCCCCCAAGGCCACCAGACTGATGAACAGCTTCTACCCCCAAGCCATCAGACTGCTGAACAGCTTCTACCCCCAAGGCCACCAGACTGATGAACAGCTTCTACCCCAAGCCATCAGACTGCTGAACAGCTTCTACCCCAGAGGCCACCAGCTGATCGAACAACCTACCCCCAAGCCATCAGACTGCTGAACAGCTTCTACCCCCAAGGCCATCAGGTGCCTGATGAACAGCTTCACCCCAAGCCATCAGACTGCTGAACAGCTTCTACCCCAAGCCATCAGACTGCTGAACAGCTTCTATCCCCAAGCCATCAGACTGCTGAACAGCTTCTATCCCCAAGCCATCAGACTGCTGAACAGCTTCACCCCCAAGCCATCAGACTGCTGAACAGCTTCTACCCCCCAAGCCATCAGACTGCTGAACAGCTTCTATCCCCAAGCCATCAGACTGCTGAACAGCTTCTATCCCCAAGCCATCAGACTGCTGAACAGCTTCTATCCCCAAGCCATCAGACTGCTGAACAGCTTCTATCCCCAAGCCATCAGACTGCTGAACAGCTTCTATCCCAAGCCATCAGACTGCTGAACAGCTTCTACCCCCAAGGCCATCAGACTGCTGAACAGCTTCTAACCCCAAGCCACCAGACTGCTGAACAGCTTCTATCCCCCCAAGCTGAACAGCTCAGACAGACTGCTGAACAGCTTCTACCCCCAAGCCATCAGACTGCTGAACAGCTTCATCCCCAAGGCCAACTGCCATCATCCCCAAGACTGCTGAACAGCTTCTACCCCCAAGCCATCAGACTGCTGAACAGCTTCTACCCCCAAGCCATCAGACTGCTGAACAGCTTCTACCCACAAGCCACCAGACTGCTGAACAGCTTCTATCCCCAAGTCATCAGACTGCTGAACAGCTTCTATCCCCAAGTCATCAGACTGCTGAACAGCTTCTACCCCCAAGCCACCAGACTGCTGAACAGCTTCTACCCCCAAGCCATCAGACTGCTGAACAGCTTCTATCCCCAAGCCATCAGACTGCTGAACAGCTTCTATCCCCAAGCCATCAGACTGCTGACAAATTAGTTCTGCAACCTCCTCCATAGACAAGAACACAGACCAATGACCAAAACTATGTACACAAACTATACAGTAAACACTACACTACTGTATGAGACTACTCTGAGTTAGTCAGCCATCATGTAGGGTCCAGCCCACTGGCCTTAAGGGCCGGCCCGGGCCCCATCCATCAGTGAACCAAGTTTTTGGCCCCCCAGGGCCTTCTGGCTCCTTCCAGAAGGCCTCCATGTGTGTGTGTGTTAGCAGGTCTTCTACATTCTAGTGGTAGCTGCAATACTCACTGACTTGTGGCCTTTCTAGAGACTGCGTGCTGCTTTCATCTGCCACTAGAAAGAAAATACAGATAGAGGACAGGGAGAGGGGTCAGGACCAGTCAGAGAGGACAGGGAGAGGGGTCAGGACCAGTCAGAGAGGAGAGGACAGGGAGAGGGGTCAGGACCAGTCAGAGAGGAGAGGACAGGGAGAGGGGTCAGGACCAGTCAGAGAGGAGAGGACAGGGAGAGGGGTCAGGACCAGTCAGAGAGGAGAGGACAGGGAGAGGGGTCAGGACCAGTCAGAGAGGAGAGGACAGGGAGAGGGGTCAGGACCAGTCAGAGAGGAGAGGACAGGGAGAGGGGTCAGGACCAGTCGGAGAGGAGAGGACAGGGAGAGGGGTCAGGACCAGTCAGAGAGGAGAGGACAGGGAGAGGGGTCAGGACCAGTCAGAGAGGAGAGGGAGAGGGGTCAGGACCAGTCAGAGAGGAGAGGGAGAGGGGTCATGACCAGTCAGAGAGGAGAGGGAGAGGGGTCAGGACCAGTCAGAGAGGAGAGGGAGAGGGGTCAGGACCAGTCAGAGAGGACAGGGAGAGGGGTCAGGACCAGTCAGAGAGGACAGGGAGAGGTGTCAGGACCAGTCAGAGAGGAGAGGGGTCAGGACCACAGAGAGGAGAGGACAGGGAGAGGGGTCAGAACCAGTCAGAGAGGAGAGGACAGGGAGAGGGGTCAGGACCAGTCAGAGAGGAGAGGACAGGGAGAGGGGTCAGGACCAGTCAGAGAGGAGAGGACAGGGAGAGGGGTCAGGACCAGTCAGAGAGGAGAGGGAGAGGGGTCAGGACCAGTCAGAGAGGAGAGGACAGGGAGAGGGGTCAGGACCAGTCAGAGAGGAGAGGACAGGGAGAGGGGTCAGGACCAGTCAGAGAGGAGATGGACAGGGAGAGGGGTCAGGACCAGTCAGAGAGGAGAGGACAGGGAGAGGGGTCAGGACCAGTCAGAGAGGAGAGGACAGGGAGAGGGGTCAGGACCAGTCAGAGAGGAGAGGACAGGGAGAGGGGTCAGGACCAGTCAGAGAGGAGAGGGAGAGGGGTCAGGACCAGTCAGAGAGGACAGGGAGAGGGGTCAGGACCAGTCAGAGAGGAGAGGGGTCAGGACCAGTCAGAGAGGAGAGGAGTCAGGACCAGTCAGAGAGGAGAGGGGTCAGGACCAGTCAGAGAGGAGAGGGGTCAGGACCAGTCAGAGAGGAGAGGACAGGGAGAGGGGTCAGGACCAGTCAGAGAGGACAGGGAGAGGGGTCAGGACCAGTCAGAGAGGAGAGGGGTCAGGACCAGTCAGAGAGGAGAGGACAGGGAGAGGGGTCAGGACCAGTCAGAGAGGAGAAGACAGGGAGAGGGGTCAGGACCAGTCAGAGAGGAGAGGACAGGGAGAGGGGTCAGGACCAGTCAGAGAGGAGAGGGGTCAGGACCAGTCAGAGAGGAGAAGACAGGGAGAGGGGTCAGGCCCAGTCAGAGAGGAGAGGACAGGGAGAGGGGTCAGGACCAGTCAGAGAGGAGAGGACAGGGAAAGGGGTCAGGACCAGTCAGAGAGGAGAGGACAGGGAGAGGGGTCAGAACCAGTCAGAGAGGAGAGGACAGGGAGAGGGGTCAGGACCAGTCAGAGAGGAGAGGACAGGGAGAGGGGTCAGGACCAGTCAGAAAGGAGAGGACAGGAAGAGGGGAGAGGAGGGGAGTGAATGGGCGGGTATAGGAGAAAGGGGATCAAGCCAGGAAGGAGAGAAGAGGCAAAGAGGAACCAGGGGGGAGGAGAGGAAAAAGGGATCAGGGGGGAGAAGGTATGCCCCTTAGCCCTGCTGGGTTATGTTTTAAGGAGTAAGCTCATTTCAGACATGGCCAACTGGGAGGTTTGTGATCAGTAGACACACTGCCCGTCAGGGACACACTGATAACATCTCTGAGCTGGTGTGTGTGTGTGCGTGTGTGTGTGTTTGTGTCTATTCAGTGAGTGTGTGTGTGTGTTTGTGTCTGCAGCGTAAGTGGGAGGTGTGAGCTGAGTGGTGTGTGTTCACACCTGGGGGAAGCTATGAGTGGACAGCCAGTTGGGAGGGAGGGATGGAGAGCTGACTATTGGTCTGACTGTATTCCCACTCTGTTCTCCACAGTGATAGGCTAAGTCTCAAATGGCACACTATTAGCCCCCACAGGGCTCTGGTCTAAAGTAGTGTACTATATAGGGAATATGGCTCTGGTCTAAAGTAGTGCATCATATATAGAATAGGGCTCTTGGTCTAAAGTAGTGCAATTATATAGGGAATAGGGCTCTGGTCTAAAGTAGTGTACTATAGGGAATAGGGGCTCTGGTCTAAAGTAGTGCAATTATATAGGAATAGGGCCCTGGTCTATAGTAGTGCACTCTGGTCTATATAGGAATAGGGAATAGGGCTATGGTCTAAAGTAGTGTACTATATAGGGAATAGGGCTCTGGTCTATAGTAGTGTACTATATGGGGAATAGGGCTCTGTCTATAGTAGTGCACCATATAGGGAATAGGGCTCTGGTTCAAAGTAGTGTACTATATAGGGAATAGGTCTTATTCAAAGTAGTGCACTATATAGGGAATAGGGCTCTGGTCTAAAGTAGTGCACTATATAGAATAGGGGCTCTGGTCTAAAGTAGTGTACTATATAGGGAATAGGGCCCTGGTCTATAGTAGTGTACTATATAGGGAATAGGGCTCTGGCCTATAGTAGTGCACTATATAGGGAATAGGGCTCTGGTCTAAAGTAGTGTACTATAGGGAATAGGCTCTGGTCTAAAGTAGTGCAATTATATAGGGAATAGGGCTCTGGTCTAAAGTAGTGCACTATATAGGAATAGGGCTCTGGTCTAAAGTAGTGCACTATATAGGAAATAGGGCTCTGGTCTATAGTAGTGCACTATAAAAGGGAATAGGCCCTGGTCTGTGCATACTATATAGGGAATAGGGCTCTGGTCTAAAGTAGTGCACTATATAGGGAATAGGGCCCTGGTCTAAAGTAGTGCACTATATAGGGAATAGGGCTCTGGTCTAAAGTAGTGCACTATATAGGGAATAGGGCCCTGGTCTAAAGTAGTGCACTATATAGGGAATAGGGCTCTGGTCTAAAGTAGTGCACTATATAGGGAATAGGGCTCTGGTATAAAGTAGTGCACTATATAGGGAATAGGGCTCTGGTCTATAGTAGTGCACTATAAAGGGAATAGGGCCCTGGTCTATACTAGTGTACTATATAGGGAATAGGGCTCTGGTCTAAAGTAGTGCACTATATAGGGAATAGGGCCCTGGTCTAAAGTAGTGCACTATATAGGGAATAGGGCTCTGGTCTAAAGTAGTGCACTATATAGGGAATAGGGCCCTGGTCTAAAGTAGTGCACTATATAGGGAATAGGGCTCTGGTCTAAAGTAGTGCACTATATAGGGAATAGGGCCATGGTATAAAGTAGTGCACTATATAGGGAATAGGGTGACATTTGGGACATACACACTGAGTAGTGTTCCTCTGTCCTCTACAGTGACAAAACAAGATGGAGGACACAACAGCTGGACGAGCAAACAGAGAGAAGGAGCAGAGCAGCCGCCTACTACTTTGCTTTGTCGTCTTTGGTCTGTTAAACAAACTACTTTTCAAACAGAGGTGGCAGGAACCATCTTGTTTCATCTGAGATCTTTGGTCTGTTAAACAAACTACTTTTCAAACAGAGGTGGCAGGAACCATCTTGTTTCATCTGAGATCTTTGGTCTGTTAAACAAACTACTTTTCAAACAGAGGTGGCAGGAACCATCTTGTTTCATCTAAGATCTTTGGTCTGTTAATTAAGCAAACTACTTTTCAAACAGAGGTGGCAGGAACCATCTTGTTTCATCTAAGATCTTTGGTCTGTTAAACAAACTACTTTTCAAACAGAGGTGGCAGGAACCATCTTGTTTCA
>NW_027014179.1:0-14108 GCF_036934945.1 Oncorhynchus masou masou
CGACCTCTAGTCTCAGGTAGGTGTCGACCTCTAGTCTCAGGTAGGTGTCGACCTCTAGGCTCAGGTAGGTGTCGACCTCTAGCCTCAGGTAGGTGTCGACCTCTAGTCTCAGGTAGGTGTCGACATCTAGTCTCAGGTAGGTGTCGACCTCTAGGCTCAGGTAGGTGTCGACCTCTAGTCTCAGGTAGGTGTCGACCTAGTCTCAGGTAGGTGTCGACCTCTAGTCTCAGTTAGGTGTCGACCTCTAGGCTCAGGTAGGTGTTGACCTCTAGGCTCAGGTAGGTGTCGACCTCAATTCTCAGGTAGGTGTCGACCTCTAGTCTCAGGTAGGTGTCGACCTCTAGTCTCAGGTAGGTGTCGTCCTCTAGTCTCAGGTAGGTGTCGACCTCTAGTCTCAGGTAGGTGTCGACCTCTAGTCTCAGGTAGGTGTCGACCTCTAGTCTCAGGTAGGTGTCGACCTCTAGTCTCAGGTAGGTGTAATTTTAGCTGACTTGTCCAGGAGGACCCATACAGATCCGAACGCCACGGCTGCAGTAGGAAGAGAAGGAGACTGCAGCCGTTAGCCAGGTTGACAAGCTTCTCCTGGTTTAATGCACTCATGACAGGTACTACGTAATCATACTTGATGATAAATAGCATAGCTATGGCAACTAATAGTCTATTACATCATGAGTAGTCTTGGTTGGTTGCTGTCTCTCCCTCCCTCCTCCCTGCTCCCCATTTCTCCCTCCTCCCTGCTCCCCATTTCTCCCTCCCTCCTCCCTCCTCCCTGCTCCCCATTTCTCCCTCCTCCCTCCTTCCTCCTCCCTGCTCCCCATTTCTCCCTCCCTCCCTCCCTCCTCCCTCCTCCCTGCTCCCCATTTCTCCCTCCCTCCTCCCTCCTCCCTGCTCCCTATTTCTCCCTCTTCCCTTCTCCCCATTTCTCCCTCCCTCCTCCCCCGTTTCTCCCTCCCTCCTCCCTCCTTTCCTTGTCCCTGCTCCCCATTTCTCCCTCTCTCCCTCCCTCCTCCCTCCTCCCTGCTCCCCATATCTCCCTCCCTCCTTCCTCCTCCCTCCTTCCTCCTCCCTGCTCCATCCTCCTCCCTGCTCTCCATTTCTCCCTCCCTCCTCCCTCCTCCCTCCTTCCTCCTCCGGGCCCCAGGAACGAGTTTGGGAAACGCAACATAACAATAACTAAATCGGCCTAAACATCAGCCCCACAGGTATTTCCACAACGCTGCGAACGCCCGAACAGACAAGAAGGGTCTTCTACGCCATCAAAAGGAACATAAAATTAAACATCTCAATTAGGATCTGGCAAAAGAATATTCCAATCAGTTATAGAACCCATTTCCCTCTATTGTTGTGAGGTCTGGGGTCCGTTCACCAACGAAGAATTGTCACACCCTTTTTATTTCTTTATTTGGTCAGGTCAGGGTGTGATTTGGGTGGGCATTCTAGTTTGTATATTTCTTTTTGGCCGGGTATGGTTCCCAATCAGAGGCAGCTGTCCTATCGTTGTCTCTGATTGGGGATCATACTTAGACAGCCCTTTTTCCCAACTTCAGTTGTGGGATCTTGTCTTTGTTTGTTGAATGTTTTGCACCACAAAGCTTTACGTTCGTTGTGTTGTTTATTGTTTTTTGGGGATGGAACATTAATAAAGAAAATGTACGCCTACCCACGCTGCACCTTGTTCCGGTCATTCTACAGACGAGAGCCAGTAACAAGAATTAACAAAAATGGGACAAACGCCAAATTGAGACTGCTGACATGTTAGTACTAATACTACTAATACTACTGACATATTACTACTGATACTGTTGACATGTTACTACTAAAACTACTGACATGTTACTACCAAAACTACTGACATGTTACTACTAATACTACTAATACTACTGACATGTTACTACTAATACTACTAATACTACTGACATGTTACTACTAATACTACCAATACTACTAATTCTGCTGACATGTTACTACTAATACTACTAATACTACTGACATGTTACTACTAATACTACTAATACTACTGACATGTTACTACTGGTACTACTAAACCTACTGACATGTTACTACTAATACTACTGGCATGTTACTACTAATACTACTAATACTACTGACATGTTACTACTAAAACTACTGACATGTTACTACTAAAACTACTGACATGTTACTACTAAAACTACTGACATGTTACTACGAATACTACTGACATGTTACTACTAATACTACTAATACTACTGACATGTTACTACTAATACTACTAATACTACTGACATGTTACTACTAATACTACTAATACTACTGACATGTTACTACTAATACTACTAATACTACTGACATGTTACTACTAATACTACTAATACTACTGACATGTTACTAATAATACTACGAATACTACTGACATGTTACTACTAATACTACTAATACTACTGACATGTTACTACTAATACTACAAATACTACTGACATGTTACTACTAATACTACTAATACTACTGACATGTTACTACTAATAATACTAATACTACTGACATGTTACTACTAATACTACTGACACGTTACTACTAATACTACTAATACTACTGACATGTTACTACTAATACTACTAATACTACTGACATGTTACTAATAATACTACTGGCATGTTACTACTAATGCTACTAATACTACTGACATGTTACTACTAATACTATTAATACTACTGACATGTTACTACTAATACTACTAATACTACTGACATGTTACTACTAATACTACTAATACTACTGACATGTTACTACTAATACTACTAATACTACTGACATGTTACTACTAATACTACGAATACTACTGACATGTTACTACTAATACTACTAATACTACTGACATGTTACTACTAATACTACTAATACTACTGACATGTTACTACTAATACTACTAATACTACTGACATGTTACTACTAATACTACTAATACTACTGACATGTTACTACTAATAATACTAATACTACTGACATGTTACTACTAATACTACTGACACGTTACTACTAATACTACTAATACTACTGACATGTTACTACTAATACTACTAATACTACTGACATGTTACTAATAATACTACTGGCATGTTACTACTAATGCTACTAATACTACTGACATGTTACTACTAATACTACTAATACTACTGATATGTTACAACTAATACTACTAATACTATTGACATGTTACTACTAATACTACTAATACTACTGACGTGTTACTACTAATACTACTAATACTGCTGACATGTTACTACTAATACTACTAATACTACTAATACTACTGACATGTTACTACTAATACTACTAATACTGCTGACATGTTACTACTAATACTACTAATACTACTGGCATGTTACTACTGATACTACTGACATGTTACTACTAATACTACTAATACTACTGACATGTTACTGCTAATACTACTAATAGTACTGGCATGTTACTACTAATACTACTGACATGTTACTACTAATACTACTGACATGTTACTACTAATACTGCTAATACTACTGACCTGTTACTACTAATACTACTAATACTACTGACATGTTACTACTAATACTACTGACATGTTACTACTAATACTACTGGCATGTTACTACTAATACTACTAATACTACTGACATGTTACAACGAATACTACAAATACTACTGGCATGTTACAACGAATACTACTAATACTACCGATACAAGCTACCACTTCAATTACCGACACTGACTACCAATACCACTAATACTCAATGCCGTTAAGTACCACCAATACCACTAATACTCACTGACATGTCATAAATCCAATACCACTGGCATGTTATCAGCTAATACTACTAATACCCTGCCATGTTACCAATAACAATACCAATACCACCGGAAACGCCACCACTAATACCTCTACCAATACCACCAATACTACCGCCATGTTACCACCAATACCATGAATACTACCAATACTACTGACATGTTACTAACAATACTACTTCAATATCACGATCACTGACATGTTACTACTAATACTATTAATACTACTGACATGTTACTACTAATACTAATACTACTGACACCACCACCAATACTACTAATACTACTAATACTACTGACATGTTACTACTAATACTACTAATACTGCTGACATGGCACTACTAATACTACTAATACTACTGACATGTTACTACTACATGTTACTACTAATACTACTAATACTTACATGTTACCTAATGCTACTAATACTACTGACATGTTACTACTAATACTACTAATACTACCGACATGTTACTACTAATACTACTGACACTTCATCACTAAAACCACTGACATGTTACTACTAATACTACTGACATGTTACTGGTAATACTACTAATACTACTAATACTACTGACATGTTACTACTAATACTACTAATACTACTGACATGTTACTACTAATACTACTAATAGTACTGCCATGTTACTACTAATACTACTAATACTACTGACATGTTACTACTAATACTACTAGTACTACTGACATGTTACTACTAATACTACTGACATGTTACTACTAATACTACTAATACTACTAATACTACTAATACTACTGGCATGTTACTACTAATACTACTGCCATGTTACTACTAATACTACTAATACTACTAATACTACCGACATGTTACTACTGATACTACTAATACTACTGACATGTTACTACTAATACTACTGACATGTTAATACTAAAACTACTGACGTGTTACTACTAAAACTACTAATACTACTGACATGTTACTACTACTACTACTGCCATGTTACTACTAATACTACTAATACTACTGACATGTTACTACTAATACTACTAATACTACTGACATGTTACTACTAATACTACTGACATGTTACTACTAATACTACTAATACTACTGGCATGTTACTACTAATACTACTGACATGTTACTACTAATACTACTAATACTACTGACATGTTACTACTAATACTACTAATACTACTGACCTGCTGCTACTAATACTACTAATACTACTGACATGTTACTACTAATACTACTGACATGTTGCTACTAATACTACTAATACTACTGCCATGTTACTACTAATACTACTAATACTACTGACATGTTACTACTAATACTACTAATACTACTGACATGTTACTATTAATACTACTGACATGTTACTACTAATACTACTAATACTACTGAAATGTTACTACTAATACTACTGGCATGTTACTACTAATACTATTAATACTACTAATACTACTGACATGTTACTACTAATACTACTAATACTACTGACATGTTACTACTAATACTACTAATACTACTGACATGTTACTACTAATACTACTAATACCACTGACATGTCACTACTAATACTACTAATACCACTGACATGTTACTACTAATACTACTAATACTACTGACATGTCACTACTAATACTACTAAAACTACTGACATGTTACTACTAATACTACTGACATGTTACTACTAATACTACTAATACTACTGACATGTTACTACTTATACTACTAATACTACTGACATGTTACTACTAATACTACTGCCATGTTACTACTAATACTACTGACATGTTACTACTAATACTGCTAATACTACTGACATGTTACTACTAATACTACTAATACTACTGACATGTTACTACTTATACTACTAATACTACTGACATGTTACTACTAATACTACTGACATGTTACTACTAATACTACTGACATGTTACTACTAATACTACTAATACTACTGACATGTTACTACTAATACTACTAATAATACTAATACTACTGACATGTTACTACTAATACTACTGACATGTTACTACTAATACCACTAATACTACTGGCATATTACTACCAACACTACTACCACTAATGACCAAACTACTGCTAATATCACTGATACTAATGAAATGTTACAAATAATACCACTGATACTACCGACATGTCATACTGCTAATACCACTGACAGGTTACTACTACTGACAGATGTTAATAGTGGATGGTGGTATTGTATGGTAATAGTGGATGGTGGTAGTGGATGGTAATAGTGGATGGTGGTAGTGGATGGTAATAGTGGATGGTAATAGTGGATGTTAATAGTGGATGGTGGTATTGTATGGTAATAGTGGATGGTGGTAGTGGATGGTAATAGTGCATGGTGGTAGTGGATGGTGGTAGTGGATGGTGGTAGTGGATGGTAATAGTGGATGGTGGTAGTGGATGGTAATAGTGGATGTTGGTAGTGGATGATAATAGTGGATGGTAATAGTGGATGGTGGTAGTGGATGGTAATAGTGGATGGTGGTAGTGGATGGTGGTAGTGGATGGTAATAGTGGATGGTAATAGTGGATGGTGGTAGTGGATGGTAATAGTGGATAGTGGTAGTGGATGTTAATAGTGGATGGTGGTATTGTATGGTAATAGTGGATGGTGGTAGTGGATGGTAATAGTGGATGGTGGTAGTGGATGGTAATAGTGGATGGTAATAGTGGATGTTAATAGTGGATGGTGGTATTGTATGGTAATAGTGGATGGTGGTAGTGGATGGTAATAGTGCATGGTGGTAGTGGATGGTGGTAGTGGATGGTAATAGTGGATGGTGGTAGTGGATGGTGGTAGTGGATGGTAATAGTGGATGGTGGTAGTGGATGGTGGTAGTGGATGGTAGTAGTGGATGGTGGTAGTGGATGGTAATAGTGGATGGTAATAGTGGATGGTACTAGTGGACGGTAGTGGATGGTAATAGTGGATGGTGGTAGTGGATGGTGGTAGTGGATGGTAATAGTGGATGGTAATAGTGGATGGTAATAGTGGATGGTGGTAGTGAATGGTAATAGTGGATGGAAATAGTGGATGGTGGTAGTGGATGGTAATAGTGGATGGTAATAGTGGATGGTGGTAGTGGATGGTAATAGTGGATGGTGGTATTGTATGGTAATAGTGGATGGTGGTAGTGGATGGTAATAGTGGATGAAGCAGCAGTGGATGGTAATAGTGGATGGTGGTAGTGGATGGTGGTAGTGGATGGTAATAGTGGATGGTGGTAGTGGATGGTAATAGAGGATGGTAATAGTGGATGGTAATAGTGGATGGTGGTAGTGGATGGTGGTAGTGGATGGTAATAGTGCATGGTACTAGTGGACGGTAATAGTGGATGGTAATAGTGGATGGTAATAGTTGATGGTGGTAGTGGATGGTGGTAGTGGATGGTAATAGTGGATGGTGGTAGTAGGGATGGTAATAGTTGATGGTGGTAGTGGATGGTAATAGTGGATGGTAATAGTGGATGGTAATAGTGGATGGTGGTAGTGGATGGTGGTAGTGGATGGTAATAGTGGATTGTGGTAGTGGATGGTGGTAGTGGATGGTAATAGTGGATGGTAATAGTGGATGGTGGTAGTGGATGGTGGTAGTGGATGGTAATAGTGGATGGTAATAGTGGATGGTGGTAGTTAATGGTAATAGTGGATGGTAATAGTGGATGGTAATAGTGGATGGTAATAGTGGATGGTGGTAGTGGATGGTAATAGTGGATGGTAATAGTGGATGGTAATAGTGGATGGTGGTAGTGAATGGTAATAGTGGATGGTAATAGTGGATGGATGGTGGTAGTGGATTGTAATAGTGGATGGTGGTAGTGGATGGTAATAGTGGATGGTAATAGTGGTAATAGTGGATGGTATTGTATGGTAATAGTGGATGGTGGTAGTGGATGGTAATAGTGGATGGTAATGGTAATAGTGGATGGTAATAGTGGATGTTAATAGTGGATGGTGGTATTGTATAATAGTGGATGGTGGTAGTGGATAATAGTGGATGGATGGTAGTGGATGGTAATAGTGGATGGTGGTAGTGGATGGTAATGGTAATAGGATGGTGGTAGTGGATGGTGGTAGTGGATGGTAGTAGTGGATGAGTGGTAGTGGATGGTAATAGTGGATGGTAATAGTGGATGGTACTAGTGGACGGTAATAGTGGATGGTAATAGTGGATGGTAGTGGATGGTGGTAGTGGATGAAATAGTGGATGGTAATAGTGGATGGTAATAGTGGATGGTGGTAGTGAATGGTAATAGTGGATGGAAATAGTGGATGGTGGTAGTGGATGGTAATAGTGGATGGTAATAGTGGATGGTGGTAGTGGATGGTAATAGTGGATGGTGGTATTGTATGGTAATAGTGGATGGTGGTAGTGGATGGTAATAGTGGATGGTAATAGTGGATGGTAATAGTGGATGGTGGTAGTGGATGGTGGTAGTGGATGGTAATAGTGGATGGTGGTAGTGGATGGTAATAGAGGATGGTAATAGTGGATGGTAATAGTGGATGGTGGTAGTGGATGGTGGTAGTGGATGGTAATAGTGCATGGTACTAGTGGACGGTAATAGTGGATGGTAATAGTGGATGGTAATAGTTGATGGTGGTAGTGGATGGTGGTAGTGGATGGTAATAGTGGATGGTAATAGTGGATGGTAGTAGTGGATGGTAATAGTTGATGGTGGTAGTGGATGGTAATAGTGGATGGTAATAGTGGATGGTAATAGTGGATGGTGGTAGTGGATGGTGGTAGTGGATGGTAATAGTGGATGGTGGTAGTGGATGGTGGTAGTGGATGGTAATAGTGGATGGTAATAGTGGATGGTGGTAGTGGATGGTGGTAGTGGATGGTAATAGTGGATGGTAATAGTGGATGGTGGTAGTGAATGGTAATAGTGGATGGTAATAGTGGATGGTAATAGTGGATGGTAATAGTGGATGGTGGTAGTGGATGGTAATAGTGGATGGTAATAGTGGATGGTAATAGTGGATGGTGGTAGTGAATGGTAATAGTGGATGGTAATAGTGGATGGTGGTAGTGGATGGTAATAGTGGATTGTAATAGTGGATGGTGGTAGTGGATGGTAATAGTGGATGGTAATAGTGGATGGTAATAGTGGATGGTAATAGTGGATGGTGGTAGTGGATGGTAATAGTGGATGGTGGTAGTGGATGGTAATAGTGGATGGTGGTAGTGGATGGTAATAGTGGATGGCATTGCTTAATAAGAAATCCAAAGTTTTCAAGCTCAGAGTGTTGACCTGCCTCTTGCCCGTCCATGAAGGTTCACCAAATTCTGTGAAGCATGGGAGTGTGCGGATTTCGTCGTCCTTTTTGCCAGCCGTGATTTTGGACAGCTCTGTGGTAACTATTTTCTATCCCAGAGTAAATGGTCTTTCCTCAGTAGCTTCCAAATGATCCCACATCAGGATATTGAAATCAACTCTATCGCAGTCCAAGTGGGTTTTAATGACATTGTTAAAGGCGTATCTGAACAGTTTAAAACTGGATTTTAAAGAGCTACACTCTAACCACTAGGCTACACTGCCATCTCTACACTCTAACCACTAGGCTACCTGCTCTCCCCACTCTAACCACTAGGCTACCCTGCCTCTCCTACACTCTAACCACTAGGCTACCCTGCCTATTCCTGTGTATTCCTGGATCTTTTCACAGCATTATGAGGCTGCGTTGAGACAATGACTTACAGTGGTTCCTCCTTTAACTTCGAAGTACCCAGCGTCACGGCTTCATTACTCGAGACCACCACCAGGGGGAGTTAGAGGTATCCAGCATCATTACTCCAGACCACCACCAGGGGGAGTTAGAGGTATCCAGAGTCACGGCTTCATTACTCCAGACCACCACCAGGGGGACTTAGAGGTACCCAGCGTCATTACTCCAGACCACCACCAGGGGACTTAGAGGTACCCAGCGTCACGGCTTCATTACTCCAGACCACCACCAGCGGGACTTAGAGGTACCCAGCGTCATTACTCCAGACCACCACCAGGGGGACTTAGAGGTACCCAGCATCATTACTCCAGACCACCACCAGGGGACTTAGAGGTACCCAGCGTTACGGCTTCATTACTCCAGACCACCACCAGGGGGACTTAGAGGTAACCAGCGTCATTACTCCAGACCACCACCAGGGGGACTTAGAGGTATCCAGCGTCATTACTCCAGACCACCACCAGGGGGACTTAGAGGTACCCAGCATCACGGCTTCATTACTCCAGACCACCACCAGGGAGACTTAGAGGTACCCAGCGTCACGGCTTCATTACTCCAGACCACCACCAGGGGGACTTAGAGGTACCCAGCGTCATTACTCCAGACCACCACCAGGGGGACTTAGAGGTACCCAGCATCACGGCTTCATTACTCCAGACCACCACCAGGGGGACTTAGAGGTACCCAGCGTCATTACTCCAGACCACCACCAGGGGGACTTAGAGGTACCCAGCATCATTACTCCAGACCAGACACGCAGGCCGATCTTTACTAGATGCTGAGGTACACAGCATCATTACTCCAGACCACCACCAGGGGGACTTAGAGGTACCCAGCGTCACGGCTTCATTACTCCAGACCACCACCAGGGGGACTTAGAGGTACCCAGCGTCACGGCTTCATTACTCCAGACCACCACCAGGGGGACTTAGAGGTACCCAGCATCACGGCTTCATTACTCCAGACCACCACCAGGGGGACTTAGAGGTACCCAGCGTCATTACTCCAGACCACCACCAGGGGGACTTAGAGGTACCCAGCGTCACGGCTTCATTACTCCAGACCACCACCAGGGGGACTTAGAGGTACCCAGCATCACGGCTTCATTACTCCAGACCACCACCAGGGGGACTTAGAGGTACCCAGCGTCAGCTTACTCCAGACCACCACCAGGGGACTTAGAGGTACCCAGCGTCACGGCTTCATTACTCCAGACCACCACCAGGGGGACTTAGAGGTACCCAGCGTCATTACTCCATTTACCCAGCGTCATCAGAATTTAGAGTGGTAGAAAGTGGCTTAGCAGCAGAGACAGAGGAGGAAAATGTAGAGAGGAGGGAGGAAAGGATGCCAGTCCGCAGGGAGGCGAGTTTTCCATTTCCGCTCGGCCGCCCGAGCCTGTTCAGAGCCTGTAGCTGATTAGCCTGAGCCACTAGAGGGAGGGAGCAGAATCAGCCATTCGGGAGGAGAGATAGGGACATAGAGAGTCAAAGGATGCAGAAAGGAAGAGAGGAGGGTTGAGGAGGCAGAATCAGAAGATAGGTTGGAGAAGGTATGGAGAAGAGGAAAAGAGATGATAGGATGGAAGAGGAGAGAGAAGCGGGGGAGAGAGAGCGAAGGTTGGGACGGCGATACCATCCGAGTAGGGGCAGTGTGGGAAGTGTTGGATGAGAGCGAGAGGGAAAAGGATACAAGGTAGTGGTCTGAGACTTGGAGGGGAGTTGCAATGAGGTTAGTGGAAGAACAGCATCTAGTAAAGATGAGGTCGAGCGTATTGCCTGCCTTGTGAGTAGGGGGAAGGTGAGAGGGTGAGGTCAAAGAGGAGAGGAGTGGAAAGAAGGAGGCAGAGGAGGAATGAGTCAAAGGTAGACGTGGGGAGGTTAAAGTCACTTGGTGGACTGTGAGAGGAGCCGTCTCTCAGGAAAGGAGTTTATCAAGGCATCAAGCCCATTGATGAACTCTCCGAGGGCGATAAATGATAAGGATGTTAAGCTTGAAAGGGCTGGTAACTGTGACAGCATGGAATTCAAAGGAGGCGATAGATAGATGGGTAAGGGGAGAAGAGAGAATGACCACTTGGGAGAGATGAGGATCCCGGTGCCACCACCCCGCTGACCAGAAGCTCTGGGGTGTGCGAGAACACGTGGGCGGACGAGAGAGAGAGCAGTAGGAGTAGCAGTGTTATCTGTGGTGATCCATGTTTCCGTCAGTGCCAAGAAGTCGAGGGACTGGAGGGAGGCATAGGCTGAGATGAACTCTGCCTTGTTGGCCGCAGATCGGCAGTTCCAGAGGCTACCGGAGACCTGGAGCTCCACGTGTGTCGTGCGCGCTGGGACCACCAGATTAGGGTGGCCGCGGCCACGCAGTGTGGGCGTTTGTATGGTCTGTGCAGAGAGGAGAGAACAGGGATAGATAGACACATAGTTGACAGGCTACAGAAGAGGCTACGCTAATGCAAAGGAGATTGGAATGACAAGTGGACTACACGTCTCGAATGTTCAGAAAGTTAAGCTTACGTAGCAAGAATCTTATTGACTAAAATGATTGAAATGATACAGTACTGCTGGAGTCACGGCTTCACGGCTTCATTACTCCAGACCACCACCAGGGGGACTTAGAGGTACCCAGCGTCATTACTCCAGACCACCACCAGGGGGACTTAGAGGTACCCAGCATCACGGCTTCATTACTCCAGACCACCACCAGGGGGACTTAGAGGTACCCAGCGTCATTACTCCAGACCACCACCAGGGGGACTTAGAGGTACCCAGCATCATTACTCCAGACCAGATACGCTCGACCTCATCTTTACTAGATGCTGAGGTACCCAGCATCATTACTCCAGACCACCACCAGGGGGACATAGAGGTACCCAGCGTCACGGCTTCATTACTCCAGACCACCACCAGGGGGACTTAGAGGTACCCAGCATCACGGCTTCATTACTCCAGACCACCACCAGGGGGACTTAGAGTTACCCAGCGTCATTACTCCAGACCACCACCAGGGGGACTTAGAGGTACCCAGCGTCACGGCTTAATTACGCCAGACCACCACCAGGGGGACTTAGAAGTACCCAGCGTCATTACTCCAGACCACCACCAGGGGGAGTTAGAGGTACTCCGTGTCATTACTCCAGACCACCACCAGGGGGAGTTAGAGGTACCCAGCATCACGGCTTCATTGCTCCAGAACACCACCAGGGGGAGTTAGAGCACTCATTATGCATTTGGGTCCCAACGGGTTTATATGACCAATTATATCAAGTGGTTCCAATGACGAATTTCATGCGAGCCACCCGTCCCTGGTGACTTTCTTCAGATAAGATGGCTGACAAAACATTAAAGTGGAAGCAAATGTAAGTATTTATAACGTCATAATGAGTCAAGCAAAAAACATTTACAATTGAGAGGAATATGTTAGTTAATGTAGAGACAAACGATTGTGCATATTTTTTCGTCATAAAGTTAATATACGAAAATCGCTATTTAACAAGTTAGCTGACTAACTAACATTAGCCAGCTAGCTAGCTAGTGTTATGACATGTGCATTAATTTGTAATGTGTTGTTTAATGTTTTAGGGACTCCTGAGAAAACCAGAAAACCAGGCTGGATGTAAAGAATCTAGCTAACTAAAGCATTTACTGCAAATTGAATTACAATTGTGTTAGCATGCTTTGCTTATATTTACCATGCAATATAGCTGAAGTAACATAGCTAGCTAACTATTTATTTGCTTATTGAGTAGTGGAGAATAAAAATAACTGTATGCCTATGGACGTGTAGCTAGCTACACTATGTTGCCAATCTGTGTATGGACCCTAAAAGGTTAGGTTCTGAACTAATATTCATACCAATCTATGAACCTCAGCTATCATAGTTGTTGTATTGACTTCAAGTCTGAATGGCATTAATGAAGCCTATGGCTTCAGTTGAAGATAAGAACTTTATTGTGCCAAGGATGCAAGTCCTATATACATGTACTGTAGTTATTACCAAGACTGAGATCCCCACATTGTATCCTGTACATTGAATATATTCACTGATCATGTACTCTTCCTTGGCAAATAAAGGTGTGGTTCAGGTATGAATCTCTGTGAGACTTCTTCTTCAGTCATATCCAATACTAGGTATATCAAACTCCAAACTCCAATATATTTGATGATACAGTGATAGCAATAAAAATTATATTCATATTCTGACTATCTCTGAAACTCACTTAGACAATACCTTTGATGATACAGTGGTAGCACTACATGGTTATAACATCTACACAAAAGACAGAAATACCAAAGGTGGAGGTGTTGCTGTTTATATTCAGAACCACATTCCTGTAAAGATTAGAGACAATCTCATGTTAAATACTGTTGAAGTAATATGGCTACAGGTTCATCTGCCTCTCCTAAGGCCCATTCTGGTGGGAATCTGCATAGACCACCGAGTGTTAACAGTCAGTATCTGGATACTCTTAAATACTGTTGTAGTAATAGGGCTACAGGTTCATCTGCCTCTCCTAAGGCCCATTCTGTGGGAATCTGCTATAGACCAC
>NW_027014180.1:0-14107 GCF_036934945.1 Oncorhynchus masou masou
CCTGCCCATAACACTCCTCCCGTCCCTGCCCATAACACTCCTCCCGTCCCTGCCCATAACACTCCTCCCGTCCCTGCCCATAACACTCCTCCCGTCCCTGCCCATAACACTCCTCCCGTCCCTGCCCATAACACTCCTCCCGTCCCTGCCCATAACACTCCTCCCGTCCCTTTCCATAACACTCCTCCCGTCCCTTTCCATAACACTCCTCCCGTCCCTTTCCATAACACTCCTCCCGTCCCTTTCCATAACACTCCTCCCGTCCCTTTCCATAACACTCCTCCCGTCCCTGCCCATAACACTCCTCCCGTCCCTTTCCATAACACTCCTCCCGTCCCTTTCCATAACACTCCTCCCGTCCCTTTCCATAACACTCCTCCCGTCCCTTTCCATAACACTCCTCCCGTCCCTGCCCATAACACTCCTCCCGTCCCTTTCCATAACACTCCTCCCGTCCCTTTCCATAACACTCCTCCCGTCCCTTTCCATAACACTCCTCCCGTCCCTTTCCATAACACTCCTCCCGTCCCTTTCCATAACACTCCTCCCGTCCCTTTCCATAACACTCCTCCCGTCCCTTTCCATAACACTCCTCCCGTCCCTTTCCATAACACTCCTCCCGTCCCTTTCCATAACACTCCTCCCGTCCCTTTCCATAACACTCCTCCCGTCCCTGCCCATAACACTCCTCCCATCCCTGCCCATAACACTCCTCCCATCCCTGCCCATAACACTCCTCCCATCCCTGCCCATAACACTCCTCCCATCCCTGCCCATAACACACCTCCCATCCCTTTCCATAACACTCCTCCCATCCCTGCCCATAACACTCCTCCCATCCCTGCCCATAACACTCCTCCCATCCCTGCCCATAACACTCCTCCCCCCTGTAACTCCACAGCTGTGTGAAATGAAACTATTTCAGCACAGAACGATTTCAGGGCCCAATGAAGCCCTGGCATAACGATTGGTTGTAGTCCATAGGCATTGGAAGAGTATATCCGTTTGTTGTTCACTAGCTTCTCTCTGTGTTCTCAAGTAAACAATGGAGGAAGAGTCTGTGGCCCTGCAGATATCAAGATATCTGTGGATTAAAATAACACAACTCTCTTCACTGGAAGAAACACATTCTCTGACTTTGTGTGCAACTCAGATGAGGAAGGTGTTGCATCTTTTTGGCAACGACAAGTTCAGTAGTGTGTGCAACTCTCTTCTCTTTTCCCAGGTATTCCTTTGGGATGCAGTTATGAAAGCCAAAGTTAAGTTTGCCTCCGGTTGTCAAAGATTGAGACTTTCCTCTTGTAGAAGTTTTGATGGTAGAGGTGCCTTTTTGTGTAGTTTCAAATGTAGTTTGCTGGCCTCGTTGTTGGTAGAGCATCTCAGCCAGGGAGAGAGATCTTGTCCTCGAGTCTCTTCTTTCTCTCCTTAACCCCACAGGGTCGTCCTCCCCTCTCCTACACCCAACTGCTTCTTAACCACTCTCTCCCTGGCTGAGATGATCTTGTCCTCGAGTCTCTTCTTCTTCTCTCCTTAACCCCACAGGGTCGTCCTCCCCTCTCCTACATCCAACTGCTTCTTAACCACTCTCTCCCTGGCTGAGATGATCTTGTCCTCGAGTCTCTTCTTCTTCTCTCCTTAACCCCACAGGGTTGTCCTCCCCTCTCCTAAATCCAACTGCTTCTTAACCACTCTCTCCCTGGCTGAGATGATCTTGTCCTCGAGTCTCTTCTTTCTCTCCTTAACCCCACAGGGTCGTCCTCCCCTCTCCTACATCCAACTGCTTCTTAACCACTCTGTCCTCTGGCTGTAGACTGCACAGCCTCCCGGGTTTTGTTGGACAAATAAGGTGTATATATTATCACTAAAACATTAATCCACTCCAAATTTGTTGCCCTTTCAAAATGTGAAACTGCTGTTGTCTGCTCTTGCTATTCATTGGGCGATAGAATTGGCCTTGTTTCATCTTTTATCTGCTGTGTTTGGATTTGTAATGTTGTTTCTCAAACATTTGCTCATTAACCTTTAATGATAACCAAAAAACACTGAAATTCCGGCTGCACTGTAAATAGGATCTTTAAAGTTGGTTGAAAAAATGCTTACGGCTCAAGTCTATTCCCTGCCTCATGGCTTTGTGCTGTGTTGTAATCCCTATGGGTCTCAGTAAGGGTGTACTGTAGACAGTTGTAAAATGTTGTTCACCCTGAGCACTGTGGTAATAGCACTGAACATACACACATTGTATCTCCTGTTGGTTTACAAGAAGATTCATGATGTTTATACTGGGGGGGTTTATAATGGGGGAGCTGATGGAATTCCTCTGATGTTTCCAAACCTGGTTTATGTATTTTGTTTATAGTGAAGCGCTCACAGTGTCTTCACACTCTGTGATAAGCTGGCCTGCAAATATCAGCTCGGTGCAGATGCTACTACGAAGACTATTTTCATCACCTGGACTTACCTCGCTTTAAGCCAGCCACGTGATCCACTGATATGCCTACGCGTCCATCCACCGCTGCCAGGCTAGCCACAGAGCAGGGCGCATCCACCGCTCGCCATCCACCGCTCGCCATCCACCGCTCTCCATCCACCGCTGCCAGGCTAGCCACAGAGCAGGGCGCATCCACCGCTCGCCATCCACCGCTCTCCATCCACCGCTGCCAGGCTAGCCACAGAGCAGGGCGCATCCACCGCTCGCCATCCACCGCTCGCCATCCACCGCTCTCCATCCACCGCTGCCAGGCTAGCCACAGAGCAGGGCGCATCCACCGCTCTCCATCCACCGCTGCCAGGCTAGCCACAGAGCAGGGCTCATCCACCGCTGTCCATCCACCGCTGCCAGGCTAGCCACAGAGCAGGGCTCATCCACCGCTCTCCATCCACCGCTGCCAGACCTGCTGTTTTCAACTCTCTAGAGACAGCAGGAGTGGTAGAGATCCTCTCAATGATCGGCAGTGAAAAGCCAACTGACATTTACTCCTGAGGTGCTGACTTGCTGCACCCTCAACAACTACTGTGATTATTATTATTTGACCATGGTGGTAATTTATGAACATTTGAAGATCTTGGCCATGTTCTGTTATAATCTCCACCCGGCACAGACAGAAGAGGACTGGCCACCCCACATAGCCTGGTTCCTCTAGGTTTCTTCCTAGGTTTTGGCCTTTCTAGGGAGTTTTTCCTAGCTACCGGACTTCTACACCTGCATTGCTTGCTGTTTGGGGTTTTACACAGTGTTTCTGTACAGCACTTTGAGATATCAGCTGATGTAAGAAGGGCTATATAAATAAATTTGAATTGATATTGTGTAGCGAGCTAGCCACAGAGCAGGACGCTGTTGTGTAGCGAGCTAGCCACAGAGCAGGGCGCTGTTGTGTAGCGAGCTGGCCACAGAGCAGGGCGATGTTGTGTAGCAAGCTGGCCACAGAGCAGGGCACTGTTGTGTAGCGAGCTGGCCACAGAGCAGGGCGATGTTGTGTAGCGAGCTGGCCACAGAGCAGGGCGATGTTGTGTAGCGAGCTGGCCACAGAGCAGGGCGATGTTGTGTAGCGAGCTGGCCACAGAGCAGGGCGATGTTGTGTAGCGAGCTGGCCACAGAGCAGGGCGATGTTGTGTAGCGAGCTGGCCACAGAGCAGGGCGATGTTGTGTAGCGAGCTGGCCACAGAGCAGGGCGATGTTGTGTAGCGAGCTGGCCACAGAGCAGGGCACTGTTGTGTAGCGAGCTGGCCACAGAGCAGGGCACTGTTGTGTAGCGAGCTGGCCACAGAGCAGGGCGATGTTGTGTAGCGAGCTGGCCACAGAGCAGTGCGATGTTGTGTAGCGAGCTGGCCACAGAGCAGTGCGATGTTGTGTAGCGAGCTGGCCACAGAGCAGGGCGATGTTGTGTAGCGAGCTGGCCACAGAGCAGTGATGAGGTTTGTGGCTGCTGTATTGCTCCAGCCTCTGCATCAGCAGTGCGTTGGCCACGAGATGAATGACCCTGGAATGAGTGTGTCAAAGGAAGAGAGGCAGCTTGTGGTCCAGCCCCACTCCAGTCACTTTGCTCTGCTGACTAGGGATGTTGTGTGTCTGCGCTTTAAAGCATATGGTCAGCCAATTTGACACCATCGCCCTTAGAATAAGCCTCGGCAGAGCCCTCTCTCTTCCACTGCTCCTAAACTGCTAAAGGCGGTCATTTTGTCTCAAACGGTGTGATTTGGACCCCCAGAGCCCAGCTGAAGACGGAGATGATTAAGCGTGTGATGGTGCTCGAGGCCTGCTGGAGAGGACAAGTCCCAATGCAGTAGCTCCACACAGGTCTCTCTCCATCTGTCTCACAAGCCAACATATAAATACACAGTCTGCTGTTGTGCCACAGTCACAGGCCTGCCCATTATAGACACACAGGTCCGTTAGACCTATTGATGTGGTGCGATCAACCTCTTGCTACAGTTTAAGGAGCTTTTAAGACCACTTCTCCATATATGTTATGATGGAACATGTGTAGCTCCTTTCAGGAAGTTGACTATTTTGCTTTCCATAGCTTCTCCCCAATGGCCTTTCTACGCGAAGAGATTCTGTCTTAACACTTAGAATTACTGGAAAAGAGAGAGCAAGAGGGTTTCATCTTATCTGTTGTCTGTAGCTTGTGAGGTGTGGAAATTGCTCTCTGGGTTGCTTGTCCTACGTTGCTCTGCGAGCTACGTGTTTCTCGCTCGGTCTGCGAGCTACGTGTTGCTCGCTCGGTCTGCGAGCTACGTGTTGCTCGCTCGGTCTGCGAGCTACGTGTTGCTCGCTCGGTCTGCGAGCTACGTGTTGCTCGCTCGGTCTGCGAGCTACGTGTTTCTCGCTCGGTCTGCGAGCTACGTGTTGCTCGCTCGGTCTGCGAGCTACGTGTTGCTCGCTCGGTCTGCGAGCTACGTGTTGCTCGCTCGGTCTGCGAGCTACGTGTTGCTCGCTCGGTCTGCGAGCTACGTGTTGCTCGCTCGGTCTGCGAGCTACGTGTTGCTCGCTCGGTCTGCGAGCTACGTGTTGCTCGCTCGGCCTGCGAGCTACGTGTTGCTCGCTCGGCCTGCGAGCTACGTGTTGCTCGCTCGGCCTGCGAGCTTCGTGTTGCTTGTCCTATGTTAAAAATGATGTACACCTGGCGACCGTGTCAGCGTGCATTGTGTCCGGCCTGCCACAGGAGTTGCTAGTGCGACGCAGGGCCAAACCCTCCCCTAACCCAGGCGACGCTGGGCCAAACCCTCCCCCTTGTCTGTGCTGTTATTGTAATAATAGTTTTTAATAACCTGCCCAGGGACTTGCTGTTGAAAATGATCCGGCTGGCTAAAACAGTCACTTTTACTGAAACGTTGATTTAATGTGCACTGTCCCTGTAAAAATAAACTCAAGTCAACAGAAGAAACTATTTTTTTTTAGTTTAGGGTTACCTGGCTGCAGTGCAGGGGACTGAGCGGCCATACTGCCTCTAATGAATTCCATGTATAACTTCTCCATGGGAACGCGACGGGACAACTGGCGTTTTGAGATAGAGAAATTACCCCCAGAAGGTAAATGCGATCATGCCACAGACCTGGTAACTCTCCCTCCTTTCCTCCTCTCCTGAGATGTCACCTCCTTGGAACATAACGGCATAATTTAAACTACATTGAACATGCAGCCACTTATTTTAATGCTGTTCGTTGCGTTAAAACCGGTTTCAGAATCCTTTAATTATTCTGTTTCTCACCCCTGCAGAACTGATAATTGTGGGTATTTATCTAAACAATACCACTGTGTGACTCTGGGTGAATGTCTGAATTATTTATGAGGGCAAATGCAGAGCAATTGTTGTCAGTGAGGTTTACCATTACGCAGGGATAAATGGCTGGAAGAAAGCCTTCCAACACCTTCCTTTCCCTTCTCATTAAAGCACTTTTGTAGGGAGGGGACTTGGGAACGGGATAAGATTCGTCTCTGCCTTGCCTCTTGCCAGTGAATTCTTGTGGGCTGGTTTTGGCTGTGGGTTGTCGTGAACGAGCAGGAAGACATTTTGTACTGAATTTGACGTTGATTAGAGGCTGTTCAAGTCAACAAGAACGTACTGCCATTGTTTAATTACTGCGAACTAACTTCAACCACACTTCCTCTCTCTCCTCTCCAGGCACGGCGGCGAGGCCCTTCAGCCCCTTCTGGTTCTCGGTGGAGCCGTGGGACACACTGGCTGTGAGAGGTGCCCCAGCACTGCTCAACTGCTCAGCGCACAGCGGGGACCCTGCCTCGGAGCCCACTGCGCCCCAGGCCCGTGTGGAGTGGAAGAAGGATGGAACCTTCCTGAGCCTGGCGCCAGACGACGGACGGCGGCGTATTCTGCCTGACGGCTCGCTGCTCATCTCTAGCGTGGTGCACTCCAAGCACAACAAGCCCGACGAGGGCACGTACCAGTGTGTGGCCACCATCGACAGCCTGGGAACCATCGCCAGCCGCACCGCCCGCCTCACCGTGGCAGGTAGGACCCATACACAGAACACATATAATACTGGGTTCTATTTCATTCTCTGGGTAAGACTGAGGAGGGAGAGAGGAGTTGAAAGGCAGCAATAAATGATGTATGTAATGGTTGACGAAGAGATTGAAGAAGAGGAAAGAGAAGGGGGACTGGCATACAGTGTAAATTAAGTGTGCACTAATTGATCCAGGCTGACCACATTACCGGTCCTAAGAACACAGCACTGAGAAAAGGCCTCTGTTGTGAAACTCTGTTGTCCAACTGGTATTGGTGCTTATTTTCAGTATATTTTCAATATATGTTGCTGCACTGTCTCAAACATGAAGGGGGGTCTGGTTGTGATGTCGCTGAGGGCTCTGCAAGCTGCAGGGCTGTACAATGTGACCTTGTTTCATTTGGGTGAGAGAGCCGAGCAGAGCAGCAGGGATTATTAGGTGTTTGAGCGGGGTCTTGCCCCGAAATTCAATTTGCAGGCGGAGGAGCGCAGGAATGCAATTATGTTCTCCCTCAGCCCTGTTATGTTGGAGAGGGGTGTGTGGACGACTGGAGAGGGCCTTCATCTTCGACTCTGCCAGAGTAGCCTTCTCAGGTGTGGGTGTGAAGTCACTCTCACGGTCGATCTCTGACTGCATGTGTTATCATAACCTTTGGAGCTAATGAGCTCGACTTCGTTGAGGACAGCGGACGACCGTTGGGCGGTAGAAAAACAGCTCTACTACTGCAGTGTTTCCCAACCAGGACTGCCTGGCCTATTTACAGGGGGTACTAGACCCCTGGGGTTACCTGGCCTATCCACAGGGGCTACCTGGCCTATCCACAGGGGCTACCTGTCCAATCCACAGGGGGTACTAGGACCCCTGGGGCTACCTGGCCTATCCACAGGGGCTACCTGTCCAATCCACAGGGGGTACTAGGTCCCCTGGGGTTACCTGGCCTATCCACAGGGGCTACCTGTCCAATCCACAGGGGGTACTAGGACCCCTGGGGCTACCTGGCCTATCCACAGGGGCTACCTGCCCAATCCACAGGGGGTACTAGGACCCCTGGGGCTACCTGTCCAATCCACAGGGGGTACTAGGACCCCTGGGGCTACCTGGCCTATCCACAGGGGCTACCTGCCCAATCCACAGGGGGTACTAGGACCCCTGGGGCTACCTGTCCAATCCACAGGGGGTACTAGGACCCCTGGGGCTACCTGGCCTATCCACAGGGGCTACCTGTCCAATCCACAGGGGGTACTAGGACCCCTGGGGCTACCTGGCCTATCCAATGTGTCTAGGACCCCCTTGGGGTACCTGGCCTATCCACAGGGGGTACTAGGACACCTGGGGGTGCCTAGCCTCAGGGGCTACATGGACCCCTGGGGGTGCCTGGTTTAGCCTCAGGGGCTACTAGGACCCCTGGGTGTACCTGGCCTAGCCTCAGGGGCTACTAGGACCCCTGGGTGTACCTGGCCTATCCACAGGGGGTACTCTAGGCAGAGCAGAATTCAGTTGGCGCTACAGTAACCGAAAAAGATTGAACCACTGTACTACATTACCCATCATTCCATGTGGAACATTTCCTGTTTTATCACAGTGAAGACTGTTCTACCTAGTGTCTGTTCTACCTAGTGTCTGTTCTACCTAGTGTCTGTCCTACCTAGTGTCTGTCCTACCTAGTGTCTGTCCTACCTAGTGTCTGTCCTACCTAGTGTCTGTCCTACCTAGTGTCTGTCCTACCTAGTGTCGGTCAAAGGCTGCTTTCTAATCTATATTGCTGAAAAGAGGCATCATTCCGTGATGGTTTTATCCTTTAGAATTGCCGCTGTGATCCAATGACACATGCATGATATGTCAGTGTCTTTAGGCATTTCAATGTTAACACTGTGATGCGATGGGACACTGAATAAACGATGGCGTCAGATGACTTGACATTGTTTGCAGCCCGTGTGTGTGTGTGTGTGTGTCCACAGCTATCCCCCACTCCACTCGATCACATGGACTGACCAGACACTATCATCATGGGAAATCTCCTGACCCATCAGGTCACACTGCCGCATCAAAATAATCAACCTCAAGAGAGCGTGCATGTCTGTGTGTGTGTGTGTGTGTGTGTGGCTTCATGGTATCTGGTGGAGTCTGACTCGTACAGCCATCCATCAATCTGTGTCAGTGTGGTCAGTGCATGTTTTATGTAGACAGCAGCACTCTGAGGGAAAGGCCTTAGATCAGGTCCTGCTATAAAACGATACAACCACAGAGTCATGAGATTCACTCCGGGTCAACTGTTATGGGATTTAAATCCATTTTACAGAGGCATAGAGCTGGGCTACATCTCCTACTTGTCCTTAGAGGGGCATAGCGCTGGGCTACATCTCCTGCTTATTCCTGCAGAGGCATAGAGCTGGGCTACATTTCTACTTGTCTCCATAGAGGTACAGGGAGCTGGGCTCCATCTCCTACTTGTCCTTACAGAGGCATAGAGCTGGGCTACAACTCCTACTTGTCCCACATACAGTGCCCGCTGTAATTATTAGGATATGAGGCATTTTGGACTCTATACTCCAAAACTTTGGATTTAAAATCAATGGGCGGTGAAGTTCAAGTGCAGACCGTCAGCTTTAATTTGAGAGTTTTTCCATCCATGTCAGGTGAACTGTTTCGGGAATGACACTTCCAACATTTTGTACACAGTCCCATTTTTGTATCTAAAAGTATTGGGACAAATTCACTCGTGTGTATTAAAGTAAAAAATGTTGTATTTGGCCCCATATTCATATAATGCAAATGACCACATCAAGCTTGTGACTCTACACATCTGTTGGATCATTTGCTGGTTTTGGTTGTTTCAGATTATTTGAAACCCAGTAGAAATGAATGGTAAATAATGTATTGTTATTTTTCATTGTAAATAAACATGTTTCTAAACTCTTGTACATTAATGTGGGATACTACCATGATTACTATGTGATAACTTGAAATGAATCGTGAATAAGGATGATATGAGAAAGATGGACGAGACATGCTACCTCTCACCATTACAATAACAGGGGAGGTTAGTACTTTATATCATACCGAAGACATGCTAATCCTCTCACCATTACAATAACATGAGGTTAGCATTTTATATCATACCCTAAGACATGCTACCCTCTCACCATTACAATAACAGGGATGTTAGCATTTTATATCATACTCCCAAGACATGCTAACCTCTCACCATTACAATAACTGGGGAGGTTAGCATTTTATATCATACCCCCAGAACATGCTAACCTCTCACCATTACAATAACATGGGAGGTTAGCATTTTACATCATACCCCAAGACATGCTACCCTCTCACCATTACAGCAATAACAAGGAGGCTAGCATTTTATATCATACCCCCAAGACATGCCAACCTCACCATTACAATAACACTCATTACAACCTCTCACCATTACAATAACAGGGAGGTTAGCATTTTACATCATACTCCCCAAGACATGCTACCTCTCACCATTACAATAACATGGAGGTTAGTATTTTATATCATACCCCAAGACATGCTACCCTCTCACCATTACAATAACAGGGGAGGTTAGCATTTTATATCATACCCCCAAGACATGCTACCTCTCACCATTACAATAACATGAGGAGGTTCAAGACATTTTACATCATACCCCATCATAAGACATGCTAACCTCTCACCATTACAATAACAGGGAGGTTAGCATTTTTGTGGGGTATGCATATCATTGAAGACATGCCACCCTCTCACTCATTACAACAACTATCATGTTCTCACATTACAATAACAAGGGAGGTAGCATTTTATCTGCCCCCAAGACATGCTGGTAGCATCCACATATTTTGGTCTTGTTCTCACTCATTGTTATCTGTAATCGTAGCATCCACATTTCCTTTACTTGCATGCAGACACACACACACATCCTGCCCACGTCGCCCAACGATCAGTCTCCCAGCTGGCTGTCAGGTTGGCAATAGAAAGGCCAATTGGTGATGTGTATGAGCAAGCCATTACAGTGAGAACGGCCTCTGAAATGCGTGGTGCGACTTCTCTGAGATGTAATGGCGATAGCTATGGCGCGGCACGCTGACAAATGCAGGGAGTAATATCAGTGATTGATGGGAGGAAGGGCATGTCATTCCCCTCTGATCCCTCTCTAGAGAAGTCTTTGCTTCAATACCCCACCCCCCTCCTGTCTGTCCTGTCTTTCCTCCTCATCTCTCCCACTTTAGTTTAGGTCAGCGATATGGCCAAATATATCAATGTATTTAAAAAAAATGGACGGTATTTAATTTTGTTTTTGAATAATTAAAAGTTGTAAATTTGCTTTGAGTAGTGGCGACACTAGGGTAGCAAGGGATTTCAATGAGTTTTTGTCCATTCTGATTGGGTTGAATTGAACAATATAAAACAAACTCATTTTCAGTCTTATCATACATTTTCTGCATTTCCTGCACTCATTTGACACAACTTCTACACTGCCATGTAGGGCTGCACAATATGGGCAGACAAGGCATTTATTTTAAACCAAATGTTGCATTTGCAATTTGACTTGTGATTTAGAGCTAAACACTTGGGTGAACTGTTGGAATCATGGAAATGGAACGATTATTCTAATTCTATAGTTAAAATATAATAGTGGGCACTTTAACTAGTGTGGTTTGACATCAAAATGAAAAATGCCAGGGAGGAGTTATTGTCACAGGGTAGGAACCAAAGTGTTGTTAAGTGTTCACTAGAGCTACATTGCTACAGCTCTTAGCTGCTTCATGTAGTTAATATATTCCTCTTTTATTTGGAAGATACTGTTGCACAAACAACATGCTGATTTACTGGTATTATCAGGCTGTATAGAAAATTAAGTTTGCTCTAACTCAGTACATTTATTATCTAGCTAGCATTAATAAATGCCCAACTTTAGGCCCAACGTTCTAAGAAAAGACAAACTAGCTGTTTGCAGATGTAAGAAACACAAACTAATAGTGTCATTACAGAACGCTAGTGGATTTATATTAAGAAGCAAAAGTGAAAACAGTATTGTTTTCATCATTGTTGCATGTGCTGCATTGACCATGCAGACTGAACTCAAGTGTCTCCTGGTAGAGGAACAACAAATGCTCTCCTTGGAGTGACGGACGGTGGAAGGTCTGTGTGGAAAGCTGCATGGAGAGATGACTCTATTAAATCAAATCAAATGTTGTTTGTCACAAGCTCTGAATGCAACAGGTGTAGACCTCACAGGGAAATGCTTACTTCAAGCCCTTAACCACCAATAGTTTTAAGAAAATACCTAACCCCCTCAAAAATAAAAATAAAGTAACAAATAATTATAGAGCAGTAGTAAAATAACAATAGCGAGGCTATAAACAGGGTACCAGTACAGAATCAATGTGTGGGGGCACCGGTTAGTTGAGGTAATATGTGCATGTTCGGTAGAGTTATTGAAGTGCCTGTTCTTGGATAATTAACAGAGTAGCAGCAGTGTAAAGGGGCTGCACAATGCAAGTAGGCTGGTACTGCTTAATGAGCGAAGTCAACTATAATAATGGACGTTACATACAGCGTATCACTTTAACAAAGCAAAGTTAAAAAACTAAACCAATCTGTGCATCAATACTGGTATATCGTAAAATATGGTATTATATGGTATACCACCCAGCCCTACTCTCGTTTCACTCCCTCACACCATTCTGTCTCACTCCACCCATCACACCATTCTCTCTCTATCCTTCACACCATTCTGTCTCTCTCTACCCCACACACCATTCTCTCACTCTATCCATCACACCATTCCAGCTTTCTTCATTCCCATCCCTCTCCTCCACCATCCTTCTTTTGTTTTCCCATTCCCCCTGTTTAAACATGTTTTTTATTTAATTGAACCTTTAAACCTATAACTAGACAAGTCAATTAATAACAAATTCTTATTTACATTGGTGGCCGGTACAGTAGTTTAACTGCCTTGTTCCAGAAAACATATTTTTACCTTGTCACCTTGTCAGCTTGAGTGATTGATCATCAACTCGGTTACTGGCCCAACGCGCTAACCACTAGGGCTGCTCAAGCTGTTCTCCCCTCTGTTTCTTTGTGTGTGGATAGTCATAGCCACACACACAGATGGGGGTGGATTATAAGGTCTCCTTGGTTAGGCAGCGTCATGTATTCAGCCTACAAGAGAGGGAGACAGGGGGAGGAGAGGGAGAGGAGGCAATAAGACGGGGTGCAGACTCTGGCCAGGCAGAAACCCTTCTCGCCCTGCCTCGTCTGCTCCCACACATCCGCCACAACGCCAGACTCTCTTTGAACTTATCCCCTTGAGACGGCTTTAGGTGAGCCGCTCAGCCACATCCCACCACAGAACAACGGGGGCACCACGAAAGGAGACCTCATCTCTCTGTCCCGGTCCACCTTCCCTCTCTTGTCGATTTATTTTTTTATACCCCTTCTTGGTCGTCCCAGAAAATGGAATGATCACTCTTAGTTACTGTCACTCCTCGACCATGAGATTACAAAGGGACAGTCAGCCACTTGTCAGTGTTGTTCAACATCCTCTCTGCCTTAGAGATGGTTACCACTCCCTACAGGAGTAGAAGCTGTGAGGTATAAAAACACGACTGTGTCATTTCTGTCATATTTATTACACATTTAGTGAACTCGCAGATTTTAATAGTTTTAGGAAAAAAATGTAAGGATTTAGAGGGGTCTTGTGCAGGTTCTTTGACTTGTGAGATTCTTTAATATTTTTTTCTGTATTTCTTTGAATCCCTTGTCTGTCCCTGGGCGGTGGCACTTCCAAAATGGTGGCCAACCGAGGTAATACTTGTATTGCTGGAAGCTTCTTTAGTGTTCAACGAGGACAGGCAATTATACACAAACATACACCTCCCTCTACTCTCATACCAGTGACCTGCCATCTCAGAGGGGTCTGAGCTATTCCCTGAGCTGTCTACATCCCTCCCTCTCAATCAATCAGCTTTTCCTCTCTCTATACCTCCCTCTCTCTCTCCCTACCTCTATCTCTCTCTCCCTACCTCTCTCTCTCTCTCTCTCTCTCTCTCTCTCCCTACCTCTCTCTCTCTCTCTCTCCCTACCTCTCTCTCTCTCCCTATCTCTCTCTCTCTCTCCCTACCTCTCTCCCCCTACCTCTCTCTCTCCCTACCTCTCTCTCTCTCTCCCTACCTCTCTCTCTCTCTCTCCCTACCTCTCTCTCTCTCTCTCTCTCTCCCTACCTCTCTCTCCCTACTCTCTCTCTCTCCCTACCTCTCTCTCCCTACCTCTCTCTCTCTCCCTACCTCTCTCTCTCTCCCTACCTCTCTCTCTCTCCCTACCTCTCTCTCTCTCTCTCTCCCCTACCTACCTACCCACCCACCCACCACCTACCCACCACCTACCCACCCACCCACCCACCCACCTACCCACCCACCCACCCACCCACCTACCCACCTACCCACCTACTCACTCTCTCTCACTCACTCACCACCACCACTCACTCACTCACTCACTCACTCACACACTCACACTCTCACACTCTCACACTCTCACACACTCACACTCTCACACTCTCACACTCTCACACTCTCACACTCTCACACTCTCACACTCTCACACTCTCTCACACTCTCACACTCTCTCACTCTCTCACTC
>NW_027014181.1:0-14107 GCF_036934945.1 Oncorhynchus masou masou
GTGAGGACGACCGCCGAGCGCTGCCCGAACTGGAAGAGGAGCCACCTTCGGTGGTAGTCGTGACAAAAGGAGATATTGTCTCTTTGAAAAATATATACATCTTATCTTCAATCTTGTAGATTTGATTCAATTATTGATTTATTCAACTTAATTAAGATAAATTAAGACACCAAATATATTGTAGATGTCTGTTGGATTTGGAAGTAATGTCATCACATAGGTAGGTGGTAACCAGTTTACCAGTTAAAGAGATTGCATGTTACCCAATGAAACCCATTCGGGGTGGTAACTACAAAAAGCATATACTTTACCCCAGGACAGCCATTATAGGCAGAACTATAGAAACAAGGTACCTTTATTCACGTCAGGAGAATTGAACAAAACAAAGTCGCTGTATCCACACGCCTCCGTGTTATTGCATTTCCATTGTCGTTTTTGTGTGTGTTGTCTTTTGTATTCAGTAAGTTGTTTGTGAATCACATGATTATGAAGGACTAAAGGTACTGAAGCATGTGCATGTCTGCAGTTCTGTCCACGAGCTGTTCATGCCTATTGTGGTTCTGTTTCATGTTCTGTGTTCTGTGTTCTGTTTCATGTTCTGTGTTCTGTGTCATGTTCTGTGTTCTGTGTTCTGTTTCATGTTCTGTGTTCTGTGTTCTGTTTCATGTTCTGTGTTCTGTGTTCTGTTTCATGTTCTGTGTTCGTGTTCTGTTTCATGTTCTGTGTTCTGTGTTCTGTGTGGACACCAGGAAGAGTAGCTGCTGCTTCAGAAACAGCTAGTGGGAATCTTTAAAGAATATATACTAAATAATGAGCTGAACGTTTTTGCTATTCAAAGTTAATTTGGCAGGAACAAATATATAGCAACACGTGTTCTGGCTTTGCTTCAGACTGTTTACATGCTGCAATGATTGACAAACCAATTTCCCATCTGGGATTAATTAATAATTTTGAAATGTATCTTTCTTATCTTATCATAACCTGATGCAATCCTTGGGCAGGCTTAAACTGGTATGCATCAACAGAGCATAAAAAATACATCATTTGGTAGGTTCTTATAGTTGTGTTATTTTTGGAAATGTGTTTTTGGCATATCTCAACACCCCCTCATACACCCTCGGAGAGTGGGCTAACGGCCAGGGATCAGCCATTATCAACAGCAACCCTGGAACAATTAGGGTTTAGTGTCTTGCTCAGGGGAGACAGATTTTTCACCTTGTCGGCTCGGGGATTTGAACAAGCGCCCTTTCAGTTACTGGCCCAACGCTCTAAACGCTATGTGACCTGCCACCTCAAATGTGTGTGTAAAACAAACAATGACAATGTGGAACAGCCAGCGCGGTCACTATGATAGCACGTTCAATGAAACACACTTGACGCACACCACAACTGCAGGTTATCCAAGCCCTGATCAGTAATGATGCTATCCAAGCCCTGATTAGAACTGAGGCTATCCAAGCCCTGATCAGTAATGAGGCTATCCAAGCCCTGAGTAGTCCTGAGGCTATCCAAGCCCTGATTAGTCCTGAGGCTATCCAAGCCCTGATTAGTCATGAGGCTATCCAAGCCCTGAGTAGTCCTGAGGCTATCCAAGCCCTGATTAGTCCTGAGGCTATCCAAGCCCTGATTAGTCCTGAGGCTATCCAAGCCCTGAGTAGTCCTGAGGCTATCCAAGCCCTGATTAGTCCTGAGGCTATCCAAGCCCTGATTAGTCCTGAGGCTATCCAAGCCCTGATTAGTCCTGAGGCTATCCAAGCCCTGAGTAGTCCTGAGGCTATCCAAGCCCTGAGTAGTCCTGCGGCTATCCAAGCCCTGATTAGTCCTGAGGCTATCCAAGCCCTGAGTAGTCCTGAGGGTGCTAGACTAAACATGAGACCAGTGGAGAGAAAGACAAAGACGAGGGGGGAATACATATTCAGAAGGGGGGAATACATCATGTCAGGATACCGCAGTCCAGCGAACACCCCTCCTTGAAAAAATGGTCAGAGCCAAGAGGCCACTTTGAAATACCAGGTGCTCCTCTGGTAAATCCTGGTGACCAAGGTGTTTACATCACAGCAACTGAGAGAAAGTCCAGATGCTCTTTGAGCAGCAAGGTACTAGTGGTGCTAAGATTAGTCACGTCTCCACGGGGGCGGGGTGTGTGTGTGTGTGTTAGGGATTTGGGGGGGTGTGTGTGTGTGTGTGTGTGTGTGTGTGTGTGTGTGTGTGTGTGTGTGTGTGTGTGTGTGTGTGTGTGTGTGTGTGTGTGTGTGTGTGCGTGTGTGTGTGTTGTGTGTGGGTGGGGTGTGTGTGTGTGTGTGTGTGTGTGTGTGTGTGTGTGTGTGTGTGTGTGTGTGTGTGTGTGTGTGTGTGTGTGTGTGTGTGTGTGTGTGTGTGTGTGTGTAGGGATTTGGGTGGGGGTGGGTGTTGTGTATTTGTGTGTGTGTGCTAGGGATTTGGGTGTGGGGGGTGGGGGTGGGGGCATTGTAAGGGACAGAGAGGGACTGAATCCCTAATAGTGCCCAGTGTCATCTAATTTAAAACAATGCTGAAATTGAACACACACACTCTCTATATATCTCACTACCAACCACTGGACAACTGAAGAATAGTCTATTGTGTCCTCTCTTACGGTGGTGCTGTTCCACTGTTTCCCGACAGGTGAGGAACAGCACTTTCTATGAGAAAACAATGAAATGAAATTGATATCTGAGATATGAGGGTGTAGACACACTGTAACGCTCATCTGAAGAAGAGGACCAAAGCGCCGCGTGGTTCGTGTTCATGATTATTTATTCAAACTGAACACTGGAACAAAACAACAAAGTGGAACAAAACGAAACAGTTCTGTCTGGTGCAGAAACACAAAACAGAAAACATCTACCCACAAACCCAGGTGGGGGAAAAAGCTGCCAAGTATGATTCTCAATCAGACAACAACGACAGACAGCTGCCACTGATTGAGAACCACACCCGGCCAAAACACAAAGAAATAGAAAACATAGAAATAAAGAAACTAGAATGCCCACCCCAGTCACACCCTGGCCTAAACCAAATAGAGAATAAAAGCCTTTCTATGGCCAGGGCGTGACAGACACCAAGAGCTGAGGCAATGTCGCGCCGCTGATATGACAGACGTCCCCTGGTACTATCAGCAGTTTATTGGTTTCTTATGTTTCCATTAATCCACAGTGTCTCGATAAAACATTGCCTTTCCAATTTGGACTCGAACACCTGCTCATAACAAATCATAGAGACATTCTTCTGACTGATTGCTTCTTGGCAGGGAGAGTTTTTGGTGTTATCTGTGTATCTCAGTATGGCACAAGGCGCCTGTGTGTGTGTGTGTGTGTGTGTGTGTGTGTGTGTGTGTGTGTGTGTGTGTGTGTGTGTGTGTGTGTGTGTGTGTGTGTGTGTGTGTGTGTGTGTGTGTGTGTGTGTGTGTGTGTGTGTGTGTGTGTAGGTGTGTGTGTGCGTAGGTGTGTGTGTGTGCATGTGTTTACAGTAACACGATTACTTCTTCCTCTAGGAATCTTAACCTTCCCTTCTCCTGGTCTGTCGGTTAGTTCCTTGTCTTTCATTCTCCTGGTCTGTCAGTTAGTTCCTTGTCTTTCATTCACCTGGTCTGTCAGTTAGTTCCTTGTCTTTCATTCTTCTTATCTGTCAGTTAGTTCCTTGTCTTTCATTCTCCTGGTCTGGCAGAGAGTTCCTTTCCTTCCCTTCTCCTGGTCTGGCAGTTTGTTCCCTACTCCAGGTCTGGTAGTTAGTTCCTTTCCTTCCCTTCTCCTGGTCTGGCAGTTTGTTCCCTACTCCAGGTCTGGTAGTTAGTTCCTTTCCTTCCCTTCTCCTGGTCTGGCAGTTTGTTCCCTACTCCAGGTCTGGTAGTTAGTTCCTTTCCTTCCCTTCTCCTGGTCTGGCAGTTTGTTCCCTACTCCAGGTCTGGTAGTTAGTTCCTTTCCTTCCCTTCTCCTGGTCTGGCAGTTTGTTCCCTACTCCAGGTCTGGTAGTTAGTTCCTTTCCTTCCCTTCTCCTGGTCTGGCAGAGAGTTCCTTTCCTTCCCTTCTCCTGGTCTGGCAGTTTGTTCCCTACTCCAGGTCTGGTAGTTAGTTCCTTTCCTTCCCTTCTCCTGGTCTGGCAGAGAGTTCCTTTCCTTCCCTTCTCCTGGTCTGGCAGTTTGTTCCCTACTCCAGGTCTGGTAGTTAGTTCCTTTCCTTCCCTTCTCCTGGTCTGGCAGAGTTAGTTCCTTTCCTTCCCCTTCTCCTGGTCTGGCAGATAGTTCCTTTCCTTCCCTTCTCCTGGTCTGGCAGATAGTTCCTTTCCTTCCCTTCCCCTGGTCTGGCAGTCTGATGTGATAAGATTCATTAGGATCCCCGTTAGCCGATGCCAATGGCGACAGCTAGTTTTTCTGGGGTGCGACACATATTGAAAAATACATTACAGACAAAATACTTTACAATTTACATACATTTAAAAACATTAACATGTAGTGTGTGTGTGTGTGTGTGTGTGTGTGTGTGTGTGTGTGTGTGTGTGTGTGTGTTGTGTGTCGTGTGTCGTGTCCGTGTGTGTGTCAGTACGTGTGCATAGTAAGTAGTGTGTGTGTGTGTGTGTGTGTGTGTGTGCGTGTGTGTGTGTGTGCGTGTGTGTGTGTGAGAGAGGATCTATCAGTTACAAGTACATGTCAGTACATACACACAACAAGTAGGTCACGTGGGGAGAGGCATTGTGCCGTGAGGTATTATTTATTAGTTTTTTTAAATCAGTTCTGGACGTTCATTTGCGTTCACTTGCGTGGCTTTGTGTAAAACTGTACGCTTCCTTACATTAGTTCTGGACCTGGGGACTGTGAAAAGACCCCTGGTGGCATGTCTGGTGGGGTAAATGTGTGTGACAGTGTTTTTTGGATGTTGACTTTGCAAACAATTTGGAATTTTCAACATATTCACGTTTCTTATAAAAACAAGAAGTGACAGCACTGACAGTCAGTGACAGTCGGTCTTTCCTTAACTCTTAGCCAAGAGAGACTGGCATGCATAGCCTCTCTGTTCTGGGCCAGCTGCAGCTTAACTAGGTCTTTCATTGCAGCACTTGACCACACAACTGGGCAATAATCAAGATAAGATAAAACTAGAGCCTTCGGGATTTGCTTTGTGGAGTGTGGTGTCAAAAAAGCAGAGCATCTCTTTATTACAGACAGACCTTTATTTGGGACAGACCTCTTCCCTATCTTTACAACCATTGAATACATATGTTTTGACCATGACAGTTTACGTTCTAAGGTAACACCAAGTAATTAATCTTTGTGTGGTGTTCGGGTCTGTGGGACCCATTTTCAATGTTTACTAAAACAAACATTTAATAATGAAGTATTTTAAGCGTGTGTGTGTGTGTGTGTGTGTGTGTGTGTGTGTGTGTGTGTGTGTGTGTGTGTGTGTAGGTGAAAACAAGTACAAATAAATCAAAAGGTTTGTTGCGTGCCTTCACTCTGTCTTCCTCCTCCCTGGGCCTGCTGTTTCAACACAGTACCAAGAAACGGTCTGCCTCCCTGCCTCCCTGTCTCCCTTTCTCCCTGCCTGTCTCCCTGCCTGTCTCCCTGCCTGTCTGCCTGTCTGTCTGTCTCCCTGCCTGTCTGCCTGTCTGTCTGCCTGTCTCCCTGCCTGTCTCCCTGCCTGTCTCCCTGCCTGTCTGTCTCCCTGCCTGTCTGCCTGTCTCCCTGCCTGTCTCCCTGTCTCCCTGCCTGCCTGTCTCCCTGCCTGTCTGCCTGTCTCCCTGCCTGTCTCCCTGCCTGTCTCCCCCTGCCTGTCTCCTGCCTGTCTGCCTCCCTGCCTGTCTCTCTGTCTGTCTCCCTGCCTGTCTCCCTGCCTGTCTGCCTGTCTCCCTGCCTGTCTGCCTGTCTCCCTGCCTGTCTCCCTGTCCTGTCTGTCTGTCTCCCTGCCTGTCTGCCTGTCTCCCAGCCTGTCTCCCTGTCTGCCTGCCTGTCTCCCTGCCTGACTCCCTGTCTGTCTCCCTGCCTGTCTCCCTGCCTGTCTGCCTGCCTGTCTCCCTGCCTGTCTGCCTGCCTGTCTGCCTGTCTGCCTGCCTGCCTGCCTGCCTGTCTGCCTCCCTGCCTGTCTGTCTGTCTGTCTGTCTGTCTGTCTGTCTGTCTGTCTGTCTGTCTGTCTGTCTGTCTGTCTGTCTGTCTGCCTGTCTGTCTGCCTCCCTGCCTGTCTGCCTGTCTCTCGCTTTTCTTGCACTCTTTACCCTTTGTAGTGTGTGGAACTACACAATGTCTTGCGGGAACCTGCACAATGTTATTACAATACATTCATTCGGTACATTGTTTCGATATATTGCAAAACATTTAGTATGTTCCCATACTCTAACCCAGCCAGGTGCCAGGTCTTCTTGACCAAGGAATGAGCCAACCCGCATCGCTGCCAATGATAATGATGCAACCAGGGCCGATGCAGATGGCGGTTACTCATGTGTAGAACTGTTCACCCCAGGCTCCGACCAGGAAATCACTAATCTACACTAATTTGGAGGGAAGGTGTGTTTTTGGAGAGAAATGGAAGGAGACAGACCAAACTCATTTAAATGCATACTTTAGGGTTATTATCTTTACTGGTGTTTTCAGGTCCAATGGGGGATCCACAGAATTCCTGTGGGAGGCAGAAACTGGCAGAGAACTTTTCTGAGGCAACAACGTCTTTGGAAAACATCCAGCTCGGCGGCAGAGAGACAAGCTAGCTGCAATCAGGTCAGTACAGAGAGACAAGCTAGCTGCAATCAGGTCAGTGCAGAGAGACCAGCTAGCTGCAATCAGGTCAGTGCAGAGAGACCAGCTAGCTGCAATCAGGTCAGTGCAGAGAGACCAGCTAGCTGCAATCAGGTCAGTGCAGAGAGACAAGCTAGCTGCAATCAGGTCAGTGCAGAGAGACCAGCTAGCTGCAATCAGGTCAGTGCAGAGAGACCAGCTAGCTGCTATCAGGTCAGTGCAGAGAGACAAGCTAGCTGTAATCAGGTCAGTGCAGAGAGACAAGCTAGCTGCTATCAGGTCAGTGCAGAGAGACAAGCTAGCTGCAATCAGGACAGTGTAGAGAGACAAGCTAGCTGCTAATCAGGTCAGTGCAGAGAGACAAGCTAGCTGCTATCAGGTCAGTGCAGAGAGACAAGCTAGCTGCTATCAGGTCAGTGCAGAGAGACAAGCTAGCTGCTATCAGGTCAGTGCAGAGAGACCAGCTAGCTGTAATCAGGTCAGTGCAGAGAGACAAGCTAGCTGTAATCAGGTCAGTGCAGAGAGACAAGCTAGCTGTAATCAGGTCAGTGCAGAGAGACAAGCTAGCTGCAATCAGGTCAGTGTAGAGAGACCAGCTAGCTGCTATCAGGTCAGTGCAGAGAGACAAGCTAGCTGTAATCAGGTCAGTACAGAGAGACAAGCTAGCTGTAATCAGGTCAGTGCAGAGAGACAAGCTAACTGCAATCAGGTCAGTGCAGAGAGAAGCTAGCTGCAATCAGGTCAGTGCAGAGAGACAAGCTATTTGCTATCAGGTCAGTGCAGAGAGAAGCTAGCTACAATCAGGTCAGTGCAGAGAGACAAGCTAGCTGTAATCAGGTCAGTGCAGAGAGAAGCTAGCTACAATCAGGTCAGTGCAGAGAGACAGGCTAGCTGCAATCAGGTCAGTGCAGAGAGACAAGCTAGCTGCAATCAGATCAGTGCAGAGAGACAAGCTAGCTGCAATCAGGTCAGTGCAGAGAGACCAGCTAGCTGCAATCAGGTCAGTGCAGAGAGACGCTAGCTGCAATCAGGTCAGTGCAGAGAGACAAGCTAGCTGCAATCAGGTCAGTGCAGAGAGACAAGCTAGCTGCAATCAGGTCAGTGCAGAGAGACAAGCTAGCTGTAATCAGGTCAGTGCAGAGAGACAAGCTAGCTGTAATCAGGTCAGTGCAGAGAGACAAGCTAGCTGTAATCAGGTCAGTGCAGAGAGACAAGCTAGCTGTAATCAGGTCAGTGCAGAGACAAGCTAGCTGTAATCAGGTCAGTGCAGAGAGACAAGCTAGCTGCAATCAGGTCAGTGCAGAGAGACAAGCTAGCTGTAATCAGGTCAGTGCAGAGAGACAAGCTAGCTTCAATTAGGTCAGTGTGGGACAAGTGGGCCTTTCCCCTTTTTACAACCCCAACGTTACTGTTGATGAGCAGCTCAGGGCGAGTATCTCCTTCCAGAGAGACATCAAGGACTGTAACATACTCTGTTTCACGGAATAATGTCTCAGTCCACACAGCCAGCTGGTTTCTCAGTACATCACGCAGACAGGAATAAAAAACTTGTTGGCCTCCCGAGTGATGCAGCGGGCTTGAGGTATCACTACAGATCCTGGTTCGATCCCGGGCTGTGCCGCAACTGGCCACGACCGGGACACCCATGAGGCGACACACCATTGGCCGAGCATCGTCCGGGTTCGGGGAGGGTTTGGCCGTTCGTGATGTCTTTGTCCCATCATGCCCTAACGACTCCTGTGGCAGGCCGGAGTGGTGCTAGGAAAATAACCTCTCCTCAATGTCAACAGAATGTAGGAGCTGATTGTGGACTTCTGGTAATAGCAGAGGGAGCACGCACCTATCCACATCGATGGGACCGCAGTGGAGAAGGTGGAAAGCTTCAAGTTCCTCAGCGTACACATCATTGACAATCTGAAATGGTCCACCCACACAGACAGTGTATTGAAGAAGGCACAACAGTGCCTCTTTAAAGTCTGGATGCTGAAGAAATTTGGCTTGTCACCCGAAACCCTGACAAACTTTTATAGATGCACAATTGAGACCATCCTGTCAGGCTGTATCACCACCTGGTACGGCAACAGCACCACCAGCCGACCTGCAACTGTTCACACCACTGGGCTGACCTGCAACTGTTCACACCACTGGGCCGACCTGCAACTGTTCACACCACTGGGCTGACCTGCAACTGTTCACACCACTGGGCCGACCTGCAACTGTTCACACCACTGGGCCGACCTGCAACTGTTCACACCACTGGGCCGACCTGCAACTGTTCACACCACTGGGCCGACCTGCACCAAACTGTACTGGTTTTACTTTCATATGGTCCTTTTCAGCACAATGATGAATGTGTCAGCAGGCCAGCTCAGTACAGATGGGGTTAGGGTCAGTTTAGTGTGTCCAGACAGGGTCAACACCTGGCCTTCCTGTTACATGTAGCAGTGGGACATGGTTTGGGCTGGTTTCATCATATACAGAGGGCAGGGAAGCAGGGAAGCCATGTTGAGAAAATAGCTCAGCTCAGATTTAAACCATGTGCTTTTGTGGTCAGTTAAGTCGTTGTGACTACCGTCGAGGTTCTACAGGATTGATGTATTTACAAAAAAAAGCTTTGATGACTCCCATCCTCCCATGACCTCACTAGTAACACCAGGACACAACACACCTCAATTAAATGTCCTCAATGCCATCAATGTCCTCAAAGCCCTCAATGTCATCAATGTCCTCAATGCCATCAATGTCCTCAATGCCCTCAAAGTCATCAATGCCCTCAATGTCCTCAATGCCCTCAATGTCCTCAATGCCCTCAATGTCCTCAATGTCCTCAATGTCCTCAATGCCCTGCAATGTCCTCAATGTCCACAATGTCCTCAATGTCCTCAATGTCCTCAATGTCCTCAATGTCCTCAATGTCCTCAATGCCCTCAATGTCCACAATGTCCTCAATGCCCTGCAATGCCCTCAATGTCCACAATGTCCTCAATGCCCTGCAATGTCCTCAATCGTCCTCAATGTCCTCAACGTCCACTTTACGGTCTAAAACACTTACCGACCACAGAGATTTCACTATCACTTTGCGGTAACACAATAATGATGGAGTGATTACCAAAACCATCACAATTCCTTTGATATGTTTTGAAATGGCATTGAATTCGAACCGGCTTCATTAAGAAGCTATTTCCCTGGTGGGATGAGAGAGTTGTTGAAATTGACCTCTGCGGACCTACAGTAGAGTGAGCATTGCCACCGTGCTCGTAGCTACCGCGGTCTCTCTGGGGTAAAAGTCCACCCTGAGACTGTGTCTGCAGCTGGACATATGGAAGTCACGGGAGGGCACGTGTGGAGGTCAAAGGTCAGCCGAGGAGTCTTGGTAAAGGGAAGCCGAGAGGATTGTGAGGAGAGACGCTCTGTTGACGTTGTGTTCGGGATACTTTGAACAATGTTATCTCAGACGGTGCCCTCGGCAGAGTCAATCCATCATACTGTTATTGGTTCGCTGCCAGTAATTATTCATTGTACCTTTGATATCGGTCAAAGGCCTAGCGAAGCTGCCGCCACACCTGCACAGAAAACAGTTTGGAATTTCACCTCAGCAATCTTAGAAGGTGTTATTTATTTATTTATTTTTAAACAGTGGTTATAGTTATTAAGTCAAAACAGTGGTTATGATTATTAAGTCAAAATAGTGGTTATGGTTATTGTCAAACAGTGGTTATTAAGTCAAAACAGTGGTTATTAAGTCAAAACAGTGGTTATGGTTATTAAGTCAAAACAATGGTTATGGTTATTAAGTCAAAACAGTGGTTATGGTTATTAAGTCAAAACAGTGGTTATTAAGTCAAAACAGTGGTTATTAAGTCAAAACAGTGGTTATTAAGTCAAAACAGGTTGGTTATTAAGTCAAAACAGTGGTTATGGTTATTAAGTCAAAACAGTGGTTGTTAAGTCAAAACAGTGGTTCATGGTTATTAAGTCAAAACAATGGTTATGGTTATTAAGTCAAAACAGTGGTTATGGTTATTAAGTCAAAACAGTGGTTATGGTTATTAAGTCAAAACAGTGGTTATGGTTATTAAGTCAAAACAGTGGTTATTAAGTCAAAACAGTGGTTATTAAGTCAAAACAGTGGTTATTAAGTCAAAACAGTGGTTATTAAGTCAAAACAGTGGTTATGGTTATTAAGTCAAAACAGTGGTTAGTTATAGTCAAAACAGTGGTTATTAAGTCAAAACAGTGGTTATTAAGTCAAAACAGTGGTTATTAAGTCAAAACAGTGGTCATGGTTATTAAGTCAAAACAGTGGTTATGGTTATTAAGTCAAAACAGTGGTTATGGTTATTAAGTCAAAACAGTGGTTATGGTTATTAAGTCAAAACAGTGGTTATGGTTATTAAGTCAAAACAGTGGTTATGGTTATTAAGTCAAAACAGTGGTTATGGTTATTAAGTCAAAACAGTGGTTATGGTTATTAAGTCAAAACAGTGGTTATGGTTATTAAGTCAAAACAGTGGTTATTAAGTCAAAACAGTGGTTATGGTTATTAAGTCAAAACAGTGGTTATGGTTATTAAGTCAAAACAGTGGTTATGGTTATTAAGTCAAAACAGTGGTTATGGTTATTAAGTCAAAACAGTGGTTATGGTTATTAAGTCAAAACAGTGGTTATGGTTATTAAGTCAAAACAGTGGTTATTAAGTCAAAACAGTGGTTATGGTTATTAAGTCAAAACAGTGGTTATGGTTATTAAGTCAAAACAGTGGTTATGGTTATTAAGTCAAAACAGTGGTTATGGTTATTAAGTCAAAACAGTGGTTATGGTTATTAAGTCAAAACAGTGGTTATGGTTATTAAGTCAAAACAATGGTTATGGTTATTAAGTCAAAACAGTGGTTATTAAGTCAAAACAGTGGTTATGGTTATTAAGTCAAAACAGTGGTTATGGTTATTAAGTCAAAACAGTGGTTATTAAGTCAAAACAGTGGTTATGGTTATTAAGTCAAAACAGTGGTTATTAAGTCAAAACAGTGGTTATGGTTATTAAGTCAAAACAGTGGTTATGGTTATTAAGTCAAAACAGTGGTTATTAAGTCAAAACAGTGGTTATGGTTATTAAGTCAAAACAGTGGTTATGGTTATTAAGTCAAAACAGTGGTTATGGTTATTAAGTCAAAACAGTGGTTATGGTTATTAAGTCAAAACAGTGGTTATGGTTATTAAGTCAAAACAGTGGTTATGGTTATTAAGTCAAAACAGTGGTTATGGTTATTAAGTCAAAACAGTGGTTATTAAGTCAAAACAGTGGTTATGGTTATTAAGTCAAAACAGTGGTTATGATTATTAAGTCAAAACAGTGGTTATGGTTATTAAGTCAAAACAGTGGTTATGGTTATTAAGTCAAAACAGTGGTTATGGTTATTAAGTCAAAACAGTGGTTATTAAGTCAAAACAGTGGTTATTACGTCAACACAGTGGTTATGGTTATTAAGTCAAAACAGTGGTTATTAAGTCAAAACAGTGGTTATTAAGTCAAAACAGTGGTTGTTAAGTCAAAACAGTGGTTGTTAAGTCAAAACAGTGGTTATTAAGTCAAAACAGTGGTTATTAAGTCAAAACAGTGGTTATGATTATTAAGTCAAAACAGTGTTATGGTTGTTAAGTCAAAACAGTGGTTATTAAGTCAACACAGTGGTTATTAAGTCAAAACAGTGGTTATTAAGTCAAAACAGTGGTTATGGTTATTAAGTCAAAACAGTGGTTATGTTATTAAGTCAAAACAGTGGTTATGGTTATTAAGTCAAAACATGGTATGGTTATTAAGTCAAAACAGTGGTTATGGTTATTAAGTCAAAACAGTGGTTATGGTTATGGTTATTAAGTCAAAACAGTGGTTATGGTTATTAAGTCAAAACAGTGGTTATGGTTATTAAGTCAAAACAGTGGTTATGGTTATTAAGTCAAAACAGTGGTTATGGTTATTAAGTCAAAACAGTGGTTATGGTTATTAAGTCAAAACAGTGGTTATGGTTATTAAGTCAAAACAGTGGTTATGGTTATTAAGTCAAAACAGTGGTTATGGTTATTAAGTCAAAACAGTGGTTATTAAGTCAAAACAGTGGTTATGGTTATTAAGTCAAAACAGTGGTTATGGTTATTAAGTCAAAACAATGGTTATGGTTATTAAGTCAAAACAGTGTAGTTATTAAGTCAAAACAGTGGTTATGGTTATTAAGTCAAAACAGTGGTTATTAAGTCAAAACAGTGGTTATTAAGTCAAAACAGTGGTTATTAAGTCAAAACAGTGGTTATTAAGTCAAAACAGTGGTTATTAAGTCAAAACAGTGGTTATGTTAAAGTCAAAACAGTGGTTATTAAGTCAAAACAGTGGTTATTAAGTCAAAACAGTTAGTTATTAAGTCAAAACAGTGGTTGTTAAGTCAAAACAGTGGTTATTAAGTCAAAACAGTGGTTATGGTTATTAAGTCAAAACAGTGGTTATTAAGTCAAAACAGTGGTTATGGTTATTAAGTCAAAACAGTGGTTATGGTTATTAAGTCAAAACAGTGGTTATGGTTATTAAGTCAAAACAGTGGTTATGGTTATTAAGTCAAAACAGTGGTTATTAAGTCAAAACAGTGGTTATGGTTATTAAGTCAAAACAGTGGTTATGGTTATTAAGTCAAAACAGTGGTTATGGTTATTAAGTCAAAACAGTGGTTATTAAGTCAAAACAGTGGTTATGGTTATTAAGTCAAAACAGTGGTTATGATTATTAAGTCAAAACAGTGGTTATGGTTATTAAGTCAAAAACAGTGGTTATGGTTATTAAGTCAAAACAGTGGTTATGGTTATTAAGTCAAAACAGTGGTTATGGTTATTAAGTCAAAACAGTGGTTATGGTTATTAAGTCAAAACAGTGGTTATGGTTATTAAGTCAAAACAGTGGTTATGGTTATTAAGTCAAAACAGTGGTTATGAGTTATTAAGTCAAAACAGTGGTTATTAAGTCAAAACAGTGGTTATGGTTATTAAGTCAAAACAGTGGTTATTAAGTCAAAACAGTGGTTATGGTTATTAAGTCAAAACAGTGGTTATGGTTATTAAGTCAAAACAGTGGTTATGGTTATTAAGTCAAAACAGTGGTTATGGTTATTAAGTCAAAACAGTGGTTATTAAGTCAAAACAGTGGTTATGGTTATTAAGTCAAAACAGTGGTTCTTATTAAGTCAAAACAAGTGGTTATGGTTTATTAAGTCAAAACAGTGGTTATGGTTATTAAGTCAAAACAGTGGTTATTAAGTCAAAACAGTGGTTATGGTTATTAAGTCAAAACAGTGGTTATGGTTATTAAGTCAAAACAGTGGTTATG
>NW_027014182.1:0-2500 GCF_036934945.1 Oncorhynchus masou masou
GAGAGGGGCAGAATGTCCAGGTTTACTGACCTCATCATTATCACACATAATATAATATTTACACATGACATAATATTAAATATTATTATTTTATAAGATTATATGGCATACTATTATATTAATATATGATAATGATTACATTACATAATATTAATATGTGCTAATGATTACATCACATAATATTAATATATGATAATGATTACATTACATAATATTAATATGTGATAATGATTACATCACATAATATTAATATTAATATATGATAATGATTACATTACACTAATATTAATATATGATAATTATTACATTGCATAATATTAATATATGATAATGATTATATCACATAATATTAATATTAATATATGATAATGAATACATTGCATAATATTATATATATGATAATTATTACATGACATAATATTAATATATGATAATGATTATATACATAATATTAGTATTAATATATGATAATGCATACATTACATAATATTAATATATGATAATGATTATATCACATAATATTAATATTAATATATGATAATGATATACATTACATAATATTAATATGATGATAATGATATACATCATATAATATTAATATTAATATATGATAATGATTACATTACATAATATTAATATATGATAATTATTACATTACATAATATTAATATGTTGATAATGATCATGAATATTAATATTAATATATGATAATGAATACATTACATAATATTAATATATCGTATAATTAATACATTACATAATATTAATATATGATAATGATTACATTACATCATATTATATTACTATATGATAATGAATACATTACATAATATTAATATATGATAATGATTACATTACATCATATTATATTAATATATGATAATGATTACATTACATCATATTAATATGTAATAATGATTACATCACATAATATTAATATTAATATATGATAATGATTACATTATACAATATTAATATATGATAATTATTACATTATATAATATTAATATATGATAATGATTACATCACATAATATTAATATTAATATATGATAATGAATACATTGCTATCAATATTAATATATGATAATTATTACATGACATAATATTAATATATGATAATGATTACATCACATAATATTAGTATTAATATATGATAATGCATACATTACATAATATTAATATATGATAATGATTACATCACATAATATTAATATTAATATATGATAATGAATACATTACATAATATTAATATATGATAATGATTACATCACATAATATTAATATTAATATATGATAATGATTACATTACACAATATTAATATATGATAATTATTACATTGCATAATATTAATATGTGATAATGATCACGTAATATTAATATTAATATATGATAATGAATACATTACATAATATTAATATACTGATAATGAATACATTACATAATATTAATATATGATAATGATTACATTATATCATATTATATTACTATATGATAATGAATACTTATTACATAATATTAATATATGATAATGATTACATTACATCATATTATATTAATATATGATAATGATTACATTACATAATATTAATATATGATAATGATTACATCACATTATATTAATATTAATATATGATAATGAATACATTACACAATATTAATATATGATAATGATTCCATTACATCATATTATATTAATATATGATAATGATTACATTACATAATATTCATATATGATAATGATTACATCACATAATATTATATTACTGTTATTATATATGACAGAACGTGTGTAATGTAATGTCAGTCAAGCAGGAAGTATGGGTGCTGCTGCTGCAGCAAAAATCATCATAAGAATAGCAACAAACCAAAAACATTTGGAAAAAATCTTTTAGGAACTAATCTTGTATTAGTCTCCGTAGCGCAGGGATTTTTCTTTCTTTCTGCGTCTATGTCAATGTCACACAACAACAATACAGTAATAACTAATGAAGAAATTACCGTAGAAATGAAACCCTACTGACAACAAGATTACGGTAATAACTCAAATGAAGGAATTTCAGCAAATAAGAAACACTACTGACTCTTTTTTTGGGGGGGCAGACGTCAGATCCTGGGTTATAACCACTCATTGATTATCAATATAACAGTGTCAGGAAAAGTCTGAAATGTGGTGGGTTGTTAGGATACATAAACGTTTCTAAACGGAGTCAATACAACATTTGGACGTTTGGAATGTGTTAGTATGTATAACAGTAGTTTCTTACCCCCGCCCGCCCTGTTAAAAAATACTTTGGAAACATTTCAAAATCTTTCACAACACTCAGATAAACACTTTACAGAAACACACACATTTACCAAGAAGGAAGGCATGCAGAAATGACAATCTTTGTCCTGTACACGGAGTGTGTTTAATCGATCACAATGAGCTTTGTGCTGAGGAACACAGGATGTTGTATTCAGGGGAAACGGGCCCACTGGTGGACCTGTGTGTGTGTGT
>NW_027014182.1:7500-10000 GCF_036934945.1 Oncorhynchus masou masou
ACGGACACACGTGTAGGGGATGGCGTGAGGGACACACGTGTAGGGTGATGGCGTGAGGACACACGTGTAGGGTGATGGCGTACAGACACACGTGTAGGGTGATGGCGTACGGACACACGTGTAGGGTGATGGCGTACAGACACACGTGTAGGGTGATGGCGTGAGGACACACGTGTAGGGTGATGGCGTGAGGACACACGTGTAGGGGGATGGCGTGAGGACACACGTGTAGGGTGATGGCGTGAGGACACACGTGTAGGGGGATGGCGTGAGGACACACGTGTAGGGTGATGGCGTGAGGACACACGTGTAGAGGGTGATGGCGTGAGGACACACATGTAGGGGGTTGGCATGAGGACACACGTGTAGGGTGATGGCGTGAGGACACACGTGTAGGGTGATGGCGTACGGACACGTGTAGGGTGATGGCGTGAGGACACACATGTAGGGTGATGGCATGAGGACACACGTGTAGGGGGATGGCGTGAGGACACATAACATGTAGGGGGATGCCGTGAGGACACACGTGTAGGGTGATGCCGTGGGGACACACGTGTAGGGTGATGGCGTGAGGACACACGTGTAGGGTGATAGCGTAACGGACACACGTGTAGGGTGATGGCGTGAGGACACATGTGTAGGGGGATGGCGTGAGGACACACGTGTAGGGTGATGGGCGTACAGACACACGTGTAGGGTGATGGCGTGAGGACACACGGTAGGGTGATGGCGTGAGGACACGCAGTAGGTGATGGCGTACAGACACACGTGTAGGGTGATGGCGTGAGGACACACGTGTAGGGTGATGGGCGTGAGGACTCACGTGTAGGGTGATGGCGTGAGGACACACGTGTAGGGTGATGGCGTGAGGACACACGTGTAGGGGGATGGCGTACGGACACACATGTAGGGGATGGCGTGGAGGGATACACGTGTAGGGTGATGGCATGAGGACACACATGTAGGGGGATGGCGTGAGGACACACGTGTAGGGGGATGGCGTGAGGACACGTGTAGGGTGATGGCGTGAGGACACACGTGTAGGGGATGGCGTGAGGACACACGTGTAGGGGATGGCGTGAGGACACATGTAGGGGGGATGGCGTGAGGACACACGTATAGGGTGATGGCGTACGGACACACGTGTAGGGGGATGGCGTGAGGACACACGTGTAGGGGGGATGGGCGTGAGGACACACGTGTAGGGTGATGGGCGTACAGACACGTGTAGGGTGATGGCGTGCAGACACCGTGTAGTGTGATAGGCGGTACGGACACACGTGTAGGGGGATGGCGTAGGGACACACGTGTAGGGGATGGCGGAGGGACACATGTAGGGGGGATGGGCGTGAGGACACACGTGTAGGGTGATGAGGCGTGAGGACACACATGTAGGGGGATGGGCGTGAGGACACACGTGTAGGGTGATGGCGTGAGGACACCACGTGTAGGGTGATGGCGTGAGGACACATGTAGGGGGTTGGCATGAGGACACACGGTAGGGTGATGGGCGTGAGGACACACGTGTAGGGTGATGGCGTACGGACACACGTGTAGGGTGATGGCGTGAGGACACATGTAGGGTGATGGCATGAGGACACACGTGTAGGGGGATGGCGTGGAGGACACACATGTAGGGGGATGTGAGGACACACGTGTAGGTGATGCCGTGAGGACACACGTGTAGGGTGATGGCGTGAGGACACACGTGTAGGGTGATGGCGTACGGACACACGTGCAGTAGGGTGATGGCGTGGAGGAAGGCGTGTAGGGGGATGGGCGTGAGGACACTGCAGGTGATGAAGCACAGACACACGTGTAGGGTGATGGCGTGAGGACACACGTGCAGGGTGATGGCGTGAGGACACACGTGCGCAGGGTGAGGCGTGAGGGACACACGTGTAAGGATGCGTACGGACACACATGTAGGGGGATGGGCGGAGGACACACGTGTAGGGGGTTGGCATGAGGACACACGTGTAGGGTGATGGCGTGAGGACACACGTGTAGGGGAATGGGCGTGAGGACACACATGTAGGGGGATGGCGTGAGGACACACGTGGTAGGGGATGGCGTGAGGACACACATGTAGGGGGATGCCGTGAGGACACACGTGTAGGGTGATGGCGTGAGGACACACGTGTAGGGTGATGGGCGTGAGGACACACGTGTAGGGGATGGCGTGGAGGACACACATGTAGGGGGATGTCGTGAGGACACACGTGTAGGGGATGGGCGACGGACACACGTGTAGGGGGATGCCGTGAGGACACACGTATAGGGTGATGGCGTGAGGACACACGTGTAGGGTGATGGCGTGAGGACACACGTGTAGGGTGATGGCGTGAGGACACACATGTAGGGTGATGGCGTGAGGACACACGTGTAGGGTGATGGCGTGAGGACACACGTGTAGGGTGATGGCGTGAGGACACACGTGTAGGGTGATGGCGTGAGGACACACGTGTAGGGTGATGGCGTGAGGACACACATGTAGGGT
>NW_027014183.1:0-5000 GCF_036934945.1 Oncorhynchus masou masou
GGAGGGTGCTACTAAACAGAGAGCGGATGGGGCACAGGGAGGGAGGGTGCTACTAAACAGAGGGAAGATGGGGGCACAGGGAGGGTGGGTGCTACTAAAGAGAGGGAAGATGGGGGCACAGGGAGGGAAGGTGCTACTAAAGAGAGGGAAGATGGGGGCACAGGGAGGGAGGGTGCTACTAAAGAGAGGGAAGATGGGGGCACAGGGAGGGAGGGTGCTACTAAAGAGAGGGAAGATGGGGGGGCACAGGGAGGGAGGGTGCTACTAAACAGAGGGAGGATGGGGGCACAGGGAGGGAGGGTGCTACTAAAGAGAGGGAAGATGGGGGCACAGGGAGGGAGGGTGCTACTACATTTACATTTACATTTAAGTCATTTAGCAGACGCTCTTATCCAGAGCGACTTACAAATTGGTGAATTCACCTTCTGACATCAGTGGAACAGCCACTTTACAATAGTGCATCTAAATCATTTAAGGGGGGGGTGAGAAGGATTGCTTTATCCTATCCTAGGTATTCCTTGAAGAGGTGGGGTTTCAGGTGTCTCCGGAAGGTGGTGAGTGACTCCGCTGTACTAAACAGAGGGAGGATGGGGGCACAGGGAGGGAGGGTGCTACTAAACAGAGGGAGGATGGGGGCACAGGGAGGGAGGGTGCTACTAAACAGAGGGAGGATGGGGGCACAGGGAGGGAGGGTGCTACTAAACAGAGGGAGGATGGGGGCACAGGGAGGGAGGGTGCTACTAAAGAGAGGGAAGATGGGGGCACAGGGAGGGAGGGTGCTACTAAACAGAGGGATGATGGGGGCACAGGGAGGGTACTACTAAACAGAGGGAGGATGGGGGCACAGGGAGGGAGGGTGCTACTAAACAGAGGGAGGATGGGGGCACAGGGAGGGAGGGTGCTACTAAACAGAGGGAGGATGGGGGCACAGGGAGGGAGGGTGCTACTAAACAGAGGGAGGATGGGGGCACAGGGAGGGAGGGTGCTACTAAAGAGAGGGAAGATGGGGGCACAGGGAGGGAGGGTGCTACTAAACAGAGGGATGATGGGGGCACAGGGAGGGTACTACTAAACAGAGGGAGGATGGGGGCACAGGGAGGGAGGGTACTACTAAACAGAGGGAGGATGGGGGCACAGGGAGGGAGGGTGCTACTAAACAGAGGGAGGATGGGGCACAGGGACCTACCGGGGTCTACTGGAGCCTACTGGGGTCTACTGGGACCTACTGGGACCTACTGGGGTCTGCAGGGGTCCACTGGAACCTACTGTGGTCTACTGGGATCTACTGGAGTGTACTGGGGTCTACTAGGACCTACTGGGGTCTACTGGGACCTACTGGGACCTACTGGGGCCTACTGGGACCTACTGGGGTCTACTGGGATCTACTGGAGCCTACTGGAGTGTACTGGGATCTACTGGGACCTACTGGAGTGTACTGGGACCTACTGGAGTGTACTGGGACCTACTGGGACCTACTGGAGTCTTATGGAGTCTACTGGGGTCTACTGGGGTCTACTGGGACCTACTGGGATCTGCAAACCTAAAGGGCCCTGCTGGGACCCTACTGGGGTCTACTGGAGTCTACTGGAGTCTACTGGAGCTACTGGAGCCTACTGGGGTCTACTGAAGTATACTGGGGCCTAAAGGGGCCTACTGGGGTCTAAAGGGGCCTACTGGGACCTACTGGGGTCTAAAGGGGACTACTGGGACCACTGGGGTCTAAAGGGGCCTAGTGGGACCTACTGGGGTCTAAAGGGGCCTACTGGGACCTACTGTGGTCTAAAGGGGTCTACTGGGACTACTGGGGACTACTGGGACCACTGGGGCCTAAAGGGGCCTAGTGGGACCTATTAAAGGGGTCTACTGGGACTATGGGGTCTACTAAGACCTACTGGGGCCTACTGGGGTTTAAAGGGGCCTACTGGGGTCTACTGGGACCTATTGGGGTCTACTGGGGTCTGCTAAGGTCTACTGGGGCCTAAAGGGGTGTGCTTAGGCCTACTGGGGCCTACTAGGGTTTTAAAGGGGCCTACTGGGACCTACTGGGGTCTACTGGGGAGAGAGAGAGAGGTTGAACACAGATCTTCATATACTGTAGCTAGTGTACCTCTCACACTGCTTAGAAAAAAATAGACACAAAATAGACAATGAAATGAGTGTAACAGTAACCGTCCCTATCTCAGCATGACAACCCTGCTCCATTCATTCCACATTCCAAATAAGCAATTTAGTGAGCTGTGACGAAAAACGAAAAATACCCAAACCAATCTTAAATCTGGAGTCCACAAAGGGATTTCTCCAGCACCTTTGTTGTTGTTTTTGTTCTGTTGATGAATCGGAGGAGAGCAGCATCCATTTCCTGCTGTTCCACCCCGTTTTGAAGGATGTCCAAATGGACAAATGACCGCGTTCGTTGTTCGAAGTTACCTTTCTGTTGTCGTAATATCGCAAACAGACGTGGCACTTTCACCAACTACGGATTTCAGCGTAACATTTTTGGGGCGTTCTCCTAATGGTAACAAGTTTCACAATACATATTTACTAATTGTCAAATAATTTGACGAGTAGACAAAAAACAAACTATGATTCATGTAATTATCATGTAGAAGATTGGTACAGCCTGACAACGGAATCTGATTTATATCTGTAAGAAAACACAGCCGTTGTCTGTCATCACATTTCCATCTGTTTGACTTGGCTCCATCTCTCCATCTATTCATAACAAACACAGTCAGCAGGACTCTGGCAACAGTCTTTGATTGATAGTTTTATGTAGGGCACCAAACTGAAACACAGGTACAGCGTGTCAAGTGGTTTTGGGTGGGATTAATGGGTAAGGAGAAAGAGGAAGTGGCCCCACAATCAAGGTCAGTTCTTATATTTGCCCTCTAATGGTTAAGGTTAGGTTTGGGAAGCGTAAGCTTACTAAAACTGATCCTAGGACTGGGCCCTAAGGGCAAATTCAACTCAGAGTTGTAGGTTTGGTTTGAGGTTGGGCATGGTGTGTATAGAGTGGGTGTGTGTAGAGTGAGCCTGAGGTGGGGCTGCTGGGTCTGGATCATGAACAGAGGATGAGAGGGAGAGAGGAGAGGGAGAGAAGGGGCAAAGATGAGACGAGTGATGGGGTGAGTGAGGGATGAGTCAGAAGTCCTGTGGGCAGGACTGGAGGAGAGGAGGGGAGGAGTAGAGGAGGGGAGGAGGAGAGGAGGGGAGGAGGAGAGGAGGGAGGAGGAGAGGAGGGGAGGAGTAGAGGAGGGAGGAGAAGAGGAGGGGAGGAGTAGAGGAGGGGAGGAGGGAGAGGAGGGGGAGGAGTAGAGGAGGGGAGGAGGAGAGGAGGGGAGGAGAGGGAGGGGAGTAGTAGAGGAGGGGAGGAGTAGAGGAGGGGGGGGAGGAGGAGAGGAGGAGGAGGAGAGGAGGAGGAGTAGAGGAGGGGAGGAGTAGAGGAGGGGAGGAGTAGAGGAGGGGAGGAGTAGAGGAGGGGAGGAGGAGAGGAGGGGAGGAGTAGAGGAGGGGAGGAGTAGAGGAGGGGAGGAGTAGAGGAGGGGAGGAGTAGAGGAGGGGGAGTAGAGGAGGGGGAGGAGTAGAGGGGGAGGAGTAGAGGGGGAGGGAGGAGAGGAGGGGAGGAGTAGGGAGGGGAGGAGTAGAGGAGGGGGAGGAGTAGAGGAGGGGAGGAGTAGAGGAGGGGAGTAGAGGAGGGGGAGGAGTAGAGGAGGGGAGGAGGAGAGAGGAGGGGAGGAGTAGAGGAGGGGAGGAGTAGAGGGGAGGGGAGGAGGAGAGGAGGGGGAGGAGTAGAGGAGGGGGTAGTAGAGGGGGGGGAGGAGTAGAGGAGGGGAGGAGTAGAGGAGGGGAGTAGAGGAGGGGAGGAGTAGAGGAGGGGGAGGAGTAGAGGAGGGGGAGGAGTAGAGGAGGGGGAGGAGGGGAGAGGAGGGAGGAGTAGAGGAGGGGAGGAGTAGAGGAGGGGGAGGAGTAGAGGAGGGGAGTAGAGGAGGGGAGGAGTAGAGGAGGGGGAGGAGTAGAGGAGGGGGAGTAGAGGAGGGGAGGAGTAGGAGGGGAGGAGTAGAGGAGGGAGGGGGAAGGAAGAGGAGAGGAGGAGTAGAGGAGGGGAGGGGGAAGGAAGAGGAGAGGAGGAGTAGAGGAGGGGGAGGAGTAGAGGAGGGAGGAGTAGAGGGGAGGGAGGAGTAGAGGAGGGAGGGGAAGGAAGAGGGAGGAGGGAGTAGAGGAGGGGAGGGGGAAGGAAGAGGAGAGGAGGAGTAGAGGAGGGGGAGGAGTAGAGGAGGGAGGAGTAGAGGAGGAGAGGAGTAGAGGGAGGGGGAGGAGGAGAGGAGGGGAGGAGGGAGGAGGGGGAGTAGTAGAGGAGGGGAGGAGTAGAGGAGGGGAGGGTAGAGGAGGGAGGAGTAGAGGAGGGGAGGAGGAGAGGAGGGAGGAGGAGAGGAGGGGAGGAGTAGAGGAGGGGAGGAGTAGAGGAGGAGAGGAGTAGAGGAGGGGAGGAGTAGAGGGGAGGAGGAGTAGAGGGGAGGAGAGGAGTAGAGGAGGGGAGGAGGGAGGAGGGAGGAGGGGAGGGAGAGGAGGGGGAGTAGTAGAGGGGAGGGGAGGAGGAGGAGAGGAGGGGGAGGAGGGAGGAGGGAGGAGTAGAGGAGGGGAGGAGGAGAGGAGGGGAGGTAGAGGAGGGGAGGAGTAGAGGAGGGGGGAGGAGTAGAGGGGAGGGGAGGAGGAGAGGAGGGGGAGGAGTAGAGGAGGGGAGGAGTAGAGGGGAGGAGAGGAGTAGAGGAGGGGAGGAGGAGAGGAGGGGAGGAGGAGAGGAGGGGAGTAGTAGAGGAGGGAGGAGTCTAGGAGGGGAGGAGTAGAGGAGGGGAGGAGTAGAGGAGGGGAGGAGGAGAGGAGGGGAGGAGTAGAGGAGGGGGAGGAGTAGAGGAGGAGAGGAGTAGAGGAGGGGAGGAGGAGAGGAGGGGGAGTAGTAGAGGAGGGGAGGAGTAGAGGAGGGGAGGAGGAGAGGAGGGGAG
>NW_027014183.1:10000-14104 GCF_036934945.1 Oncorhynchus masou masou
CAGATTAAATAAGTGATGATATGGTCTTTGGTCGTCCCACTACGACTCAGATTAAATAAGTGAAGACATGGTCTTTGGTCGTCCCACTACGACTCAGATTAAATAAGTGAAGACATGGTGTTTGGTCGTCCCACTACAACTCAGATTAAATAAGAGATGACATGGTGTTTGGTCGTCCCACTACGACTCAGATTAAATAAGAGATGACATGGTGTTTGGTCGTCCCACTACGACTCAGATTAAATAAGTGAAGACATGGTGTTTGGTCGTCCCACTACGACTCAGATTAAATAAGTGAAGACATGGTGTTTGGTCGTCCCACTACGACTCAGATTAAATAAGTGAAGACATGGTGTTTGGTCGTCCCACTACGACTCAGATGAAATAAGTGATGACATGGTGTTTGGTCGTCCCACTACGACTCAGATCCTGGCACCCTATTGGCCAGGTCGCAGTTGTAAATGAGAACTTGTTCTCAACTAGCCTACCTGGTTAAATAAAGGTGAAATAAAATAAAATAAAATAAAGATGAAATAAGTGATGACATGGTGTTTGGTTGTCCCACTACGACTCAGATTAAATAAGTGAAGACATGGTGTTTGATCGTCCCACTACGACTCAGATTAAATAAGTGATGACATGGTGTTTGGTCGTCCACTACGACTCCGATTAAATAAGTGAAGACATGGTGTTTGGTCATCCCACTACGACTCAGATTAAATAAGTGAAGACATGGTGTTTGGTCGTCCCTACGACTCAGATTAAATAAGTGAAGACATGGTGTTTGGTCGTCCCACTATGACTCAGATTAAATAAGTGAAGACATGGTGTTTGGTCGTCCCACTATGACTCAGATTAAATAAGTGATGACATGGTGTTTGGTCGTCCCACTACGACTCAGATTAAATAAGTGAAGACATGGTGTTTGGTCGTCCCACTACGACTCAGATTAAATAAGTGAGGACATGGTGTTTGGTCGTCCCCTACGACTCAGATTAAATAAGTGATGACATGGTGTTTGGTCGTCCCACTACGACTCAGATTAAATAAGTGAAGACATGGTGTTTGGTCGTCCCACTATGACTCAGATTAAATAAGTGAAGACATGGTGTTTGGTCGTCCCACTACGACTCAGATGAAATAAGTGAAGACATGGTGTTTGGTCGTCCACTACGACTCAGATTAAATAAATGAAGACATGGTGTTTGGTCGTCCCACTACGACTCAGATTAAATAAGTGATGACATGGTGTTTGGTCGTCCCACTACGACTCAGATTAAATAAGTGAAGACATGGTGTTTGGTCGTCCCACTACGACTCAGATTAAATAAGTGAAGACATGGTGTTTGGTCGTCCCTCTACGACTCAGATTAAATAAGTGATGACATGGTGTTTGGTCGTCCCACTACGACTCAGGAAACCATACAGTTTATTAGGCTACAGATGAAATAAGTGATGATGAACTTCACAAGAGGTCAAAGTGCAGTGATGGACATGATGCTCCTTTCCAATAAATATTGAGGCTCATTCTGGTGACATGATGATTGATACTTGACATTTGAAAAATAGAAATGTGCATATTTTCTTTATGCGGATTGAAATCTCGCTGTTGTTAAAATAGGCCTAAAAACTATTATAAAACATTTATACTTTCACAGGTGTTTGAATAGTGTGTGACTGTGTTCACAGACATGCCTGTATAGGCACACACACATACAATGTCCTGGAAATGTCCTTTAAGTAAGTTACCTCATGCAGCAGTGCAGTGCTGCCAGAGACTGCCTTCACAGAGACTCCCTTCACAGAGACTGCCTTCACAGAGACTTCCTTCACAGAGACTGCCTTCACAGAGACTGCCTTCACAGAGACTGCCTTCACAAAGCCTGCCTTCACAAAGACCACCTTCACAGAGACTGCCTTCACAGAGACTGCCTTCACAGAGACTCCCTTCACAAAGACCACCTTCACCGAGACTGCCTTCACAGAGACTGCCTTCACAGAGACTACTTTCACAGAGACTCCCTTCACAGAGACTGCCTTCACAAAGACCACCTTCACAGAGACTGCCTTCAAAGAGACTGCCTTCAGAGACTTCTTTCACAGAGACTCCCTTCACAGAGACTGCCTTCACAAAGACCGCCTTCACAGAGACTGCCTTGACAGAGACTTCCTTCACAGAGACTGCCTTCACAGAGACTCCCTTCACAGAGACTTCCTTCACAGAGACTGCCTTCACAAAGACCACCTTCACAGAGACTGCCTTCACAGAGACTGCCTTCACAGACTGTGCAAAGCTCCTCTGTCTCTTACCATAACTAGAGCAGGGGAATGAGCACATCACCTGGTCAGTTAAACACGTCAATCAGCTGGCTGTAATATATAACTCTGTCTATCCTGACCGCTAGACCGCTGGACGGGACCAGGCTTGCCCTATGTCTGTGTGTGGCTCAGTTAAACATGTCCATCGGCTGGCTGTTCCAGTATATAAAGCTACAGTATATCCATCCTGACCGCTAGACCGCTGGGAGGGACCAGGTTTGCCCTACCACAGGCTGAGGGAGCAGAGGGGATTGACTTTTATCTCAGAACCAGTTATGACCGGGACTGGGACTTGAAGAAAGGGCAATGTGAGGGAGGATACCCCTGAATGTAGTAATACTACTAGCTACTCTGTGTCTATGTTCAAAATGGCACCCTATTCCCTATTTTTAAGCCTGGCACCCTATTCCCTATATAGAGCCTGGCATCCTGGTCCCTATATAGAGCCTGGCAACCTATTCCCAATATAGAGCCTGGCACCCTATTCCCTATATAGAGCCTGGCATACTATTCCCTATATAGAGCCTGGCACCCTATTCCCTATATAGAGCCTGGCACCATATTCTCTATATAGAGCCTGGCACTCTATTCCCTATATAGAGCCTGGCATCCTAGTCCCTATATAGAGCCTGGAAACCTATTCCCTATATAGAGCCTGGCATCCTAGTCCCTATATAGAGCCTGGAAACCTATTCCCAATATAGAGAGCCTGGCACCCTATCCCCTATATAGAGCCTGACACCCTATTCCCTATATAAAGCATGTCACCCTATTCCTTATATAGAGCCTGGCACCCTTTTCCCTACATAGAGCCTGACACCCTATTCACTATATAAACCTGGCACCCTATTCCCTATATCGAGCCTGGTACCCTATTCCCTATATAAAGCATGTCACCCTATTCCTTATATAGAGCCTGGCACCCTTTTCCCTATATAGAGCCTGGAACCCTATTCCCTATATAAACCTGGCACCCTATTCCTTATATAGAGCCTGGTACCCTATTCCCTATATAGAGCCTGGCACTCTGCTCAATATATAGAGCCTGGCACCCTATTTACTATATAGAGCCTAGCAACCTATTCCCTATATAGAGCCTGGCACCCTATTCCCTATATAGAGCCTGACACCTATTCACTATATAGAGCCTTGACACCCTATTCCCTATATGGAGCCTGGCACCCTATTCCCTATATAGAGCCTGGCACCCTATTCACTATATAGAGCCTTGACACCCTATTCCCTATATAAAGCATGTCACCCTATTCCCTATATAGAGCCTGGCACCCTTTTCCCTATATAGAGCCTGACACCCTATTCCCTATATAGAGCCTGGCACTCTTTTCCCTATATAGAGCCTGGCACCCTATTCACTATATAGAGCCTTGACACCCTATTCCCTATATAAAGCATGTCACCCTATTCCCTATATAAACCTGGCACCCTATTCCCTATATAGAGCCTGGCACTCTGCTCCATATATAGGCCTGGCACCCTATTCCCTATATAGAGCCTGGCACCCTATTCCCTATATGGAGCCTGGCACCCTATTCACTATATAGAGCCTTGACACCCTATTCCCTATATAAAGCATGTCACCCTATTCCCTAAATAAACCTGGCACCCTATTCCCTATATAGAGCCTGGCACTCTGCTCCATATATAGGCCTGGCACCCTATTCCCTATATAGAGCCTGGCACTCTGTTACATATTTAGACCTGGCACCCTATTCCCTATATAGAGCCTGGAACTCTGCTCCATATATAGGCCTGGCACCCTATTCC